>NW_023597034.1:29697716-29740695 GCF_011947565.3 Pollicipes pollicipes | reverse complement strand
TAATTTGGAGCAGGGAGCCTGTTCCCTTCCATCTAAAACTGCAATATCAGATGCCGTGAAAATCGGCATTGCTGTCAGCAGACTTAGTATGGCTCGTATCGTATGAAAAACGTGCTAAACGGCTTTGGATAAAGCTGACTGAATATCAAGCTGACGACAAACATTGCCAAGTCAACTTCGCATGAAGTACCTTCTTTGTGACTGCATTATTCCAAAATTTATAGCTTCTAATTCAACACTGCATCGATTCTGCAGCAAGAACTGCAATGATTATATGATTACGGGACGAGCTAGCCACACGTTAATAAACAATGCCATGTAAAAAACGTCAAACATTGACGCGCGAACTATTGGCGCGCAAAATAAGGTCGCACAAACTATCACCGTCAAAAATGGACACTGCAGAATATCGGCAAGCAAAGTATCAACTACACCAAATCTTGGCACTCAAGGCATCGGCAACCTTAAACGTCCATACACGAAATATCAACACTTAAAATATTGGCACTACAAATCATTCATCTCCACCGTTTCGGGAATGGGTGCCGATACCTTTGGTAAACGTTGTGTGGATACGGTCACTGAAACGCTTGTGATCGGCATATCATCGCACAAAAACGAAAAGAACTCACACACACCACACACCACACACACACCACCACACACACACCCACACACACACACACACACACACAACACACACACACACACACACACACACACACACACACACAACACACACACACCACACACACACACACACCACACACACAAACACACACACGCACACACAACACGCACACACACACACACAACACACACACACACACACCACCACACACACACACACACAACACACCAAAGTTGTCATGAGGAGCAAGAATTAGTCTGGCACTCTGTACATGTAAGTTTAGGCAGCCGTGCAATGCTCTGTCGGAAAATAGCACGCGTGAAATCTTTGGCCGGGATACCTCCCGGAGGCATCCCTCGTGTGTGTGTGGGCCACACAACGAGACGCTTTCATACAGCACTCGGAAGCGATGCTCTTCGTGAGGCCGTCATTATCGCCCGCCGGTCGATCGTTCCATCATCTGGCGTTTTCTGTGGGGGCCTGCGTCGTGCAACCAACGACGATTGCAACGCCAGGCCTCGGAGTTTTTGTAGTGACTGCGGCTGCGCAAGGCCGCGAACGCGCATGCCCAAAACTGTCGTATGTATATATCGTTTGATTACAAACGATCGCTGATTCCGCATTAGCAAGTTTTTTGGTGTGCCGTTTGAGGTTCCGGGTTTTCGACTTAGCAGTAAAAGATTGTATAAAATCACTCACATTCGTCAACATGTTTACATTCTAACGTCACGAGACCGCATCCGGACCGCCCCCCCCCCCCCGTCCCCGTCGGTGGACCGGGCCCGTCAAGCACTGCTCCGACTCGGGGGCCACTTACCGCCACAAGACCCTTGTTAGACACTGTTGCGCACGGGTGTTGATTTGTATTCTTTTGAGAGAGTCCTACCCCCCCCCCCCCCCACCAATGTTGAGTTGCTCCCCCCCCGTTGGCTTGGCCCCCTCATGTTTTGGCTGGAGTGCTACAAACAAGCGTAGGCAAAAGATAGCCACCACACACGGACTATTTTCTTTTGATCTTCCTGCCTATTTGCGGTCGACATGGAGAATGCAGCGGGGCAACTTGATGTATTCAACCTAAAATTATTTCCTCAAATGATTGGTAGCTTTGAATAGCTGGGGTCGAGTCCTTTTGTATATGACGTGTTTCTTTGTCCGTCAAACATAACCCCAGACGCTTATTCCCGAAACTGAATATGATACTGATGCCCCTGATTCACTGGTCTCGTGAATACTTTTATGCTAAGCGTTTTGTCTGCTACCCATGGAAGGCTACCACCCTAACCTTGCTGTATTTGAAACCCGACTTTTTTTTAGGTATGGTGTCACGAGAAAATAAAAGCGGGCAGTAGAAAGCTATTTTTGGTGCGGATCGTTGCGTCAGAATATATGTTCACCTTTTAAATGGAATATACAATACACATGACAGGAAAACTCAGATTTTATCAGGCCAATTTCGAATCGGACTCCGTGCTGAAAATAATTTTTTGCTTCACTTCAAACCCACCCAATTATTGTATGGAGGTTTGACGAAACCCATTCTACCTCGGGCACTTGTCGAATAGCACAAAAGGACTTTTACCGTGCCATGCAATTACACGACTCTCGGCGCCCACTGTGATCAGGCTGACGCTGTCTAGCCAGCAAGTCAAAACGGCACGCTTCAGCGAGCCATATACGCGCGCTTGTTCTCGAAGGTAAACCCTCCACTACGCGTTTCGCCCACATCACAAATGTGGTCAGCATTACTTCAGTTGAGCTCAGCTCTACGAGAGTTGGGCTTTGGCAGCGACGATTGGTTGTCTTCGCGGCAATATAGCTTTTTTGCGAGCATTGTGCGCGTTGCAGCCAACGGAGTGCGCAGAAAGACAATGCCTGTTAACCGCCACATCACTAATTTCTCCCCAGGAGATATTCACCTGTGACCTAGAAATCAACCATGAGCAGTTTATTTCGGATTGAATGAATGTCATCCATCAATGATGGCGTTGCTTGTTGCTTATACACAACCCACTACCACACCCACACCCACACCACACCCACCCCACCCCAACACCCACACACACATACACCCACACCCACACCAAATATATGATATATATATATATATATATATATATATATATATTATATATATATATATATATATATATTACATACACATATAATACATATACATATAATACAACGGGCCGCGATATTGTTATGTGAACTGCCGGCAATCCTTCAGGCCCTCATGCCCCTCCAACCGGGCCTTGATCGTCGGTTCCGGTGGGCCGCTCAGTCGCCTCTTCGGGCCTGATCAAACACTTTCCTTGGTCGGTTGGGACCCATTGCGGCGCCGGACCCTCTGTTAGCTCTGTGGGCCCCTGGTAGATACAGGGGCACTGACCGACTGTGTGCATCACTGGCCCCGTCTTTATAGCTGACTGGGAAGTGGGCCCTCAGGCCCATTACGACGCGAAGCAGACTGTGTGGTACTGGTGGTGCACGACCGACACACAGGCCTGCATCAACTTAGGGGGTCCCTCAACCGGGCGCAAAGGGCCCTCTGACTGATATTTGAGGGTCCGTCCTCATAGGCCGAGGCCCCTGAATAGGATCCCGACCGGACCTTCGCGACCTGATACCCCCGAATCGGACCCTTGGTCGTCGGACTCGGTGAGCCCTCTAGGCTCTCCTGTCCTCCTCAAACACTGCCTCAGGCCGACTCGGAGGCCCTTGTCAACAAAGGGCGCCTGTCAGGCGCTGTGGGGCGCCGCCAGAGCTGCGGCCCGATCGAAGTAAATCGCTGGCTCCGGCTTTGTTCCTGCTTGGGAAATGGGCCATCAGGCCGATGCAGCCACGGAGCCGACTGTGCGCTACCGGTGGTGTCTGACCAACATATAAGCCCTTGTCAACTCAGGAGACCCCTGATCAGCGCGCAGGACCCTCTGGTAAGCGTTGGAGTGCCCGGCCGAATGCGACTTCCGGCCGGCCTGTCGGGCCCTTCAGGTCCTCAAAGCGGGCCCTCTCGGGCCCGTCAGTGACTGTAGACTTCGGTCTTTAAATTGGCTGTGACGCGTAACATGGCGCATATGCAACAATTGTAAAGTTTTCTGTGTAAGCCGAGGCCGTGGGCTTGGAGCGCTTGGAGTGAGTCCATTACGCTATAAATGAATTTTTACCATCCCGACGAGTCTTAATGTCTTGGTAATGTGGAGCTTAATATAAGTGTTCTTACGGCTCCTTATGTTATTGTAATGTATCCGGACATGCAATCCGACGTGCTTTGCGATTTCCTATCGCGGGGATAGCGCTTTGGCTGCACAAGTAAAAAGCGTAAGGTAGTAAGAATTGGCAGGTGTGGGCTTCTGCTGGCTTGAAGTAATACATGATTACACCAGTTTTCAGCAGCATTAGGAACATTGCAATTTCCTGTGTGACTGTTAACTTTTACTGAGTTTGTGGATATTAATGCAAGGTTTTTTGTCATGAGTGCTTTTTTATCAAACATTTCTACTGCTTAAGTCTTTCTCTTTCTCATATGTCAGGAACACCCAAAGCTCCACAAGACCTGGGCAATAAGAATTTAGGTCTTATGAAAAGTTATGATTGCAGTGCCCAAATTCCTGATAGGAACAAGCAAACTTTGAAGTATAAGGCAGCTTTGGAGCCAGCAGAATCCCAAACAACAGGCATCTTGGGACTTTTTTGCTTTTAATTTCAACCATGATGTCCAGCAAATTCCATCACTGTGAAAAGGTCACTGGCAAATCAGTATCTTCTATTACACCTGTACCAAGACTAAACTTCACACAATTGGCATCAGATGAAATAATGTTTTATAATGCTAGCTGGCATTCAAAGGCATGCCTTTTCTGGCTAGTGGTATGTTTTTTCATGTCAAATATGATTACCTTAGATATATCTATTACCAAGAAATATCCTCTCACAGTGGATGTGAGTAAGATATGAATTTAAGGATCAATTTTATGCAATATTATGGTATTTACTATATTCCTTATGATAAAAGATGAGACAGTTGTGTGACCTGTATTCAAAGCTGGCATTTGATCTTTCATGGGGATATATTTTAATGTTATTGACTTGATATGACATATTTATTGGTGCTAATCATGTATTTTGATAGGATGAATAGTACCTGACATTTCATGGAAAATAAGGGCAAGGAGAAAATGTCCTAAAAAGTAGTGTTTAAGTTATATTAATCAGCATTTTTAGATTATTTGCACAAGAGTTATGTTAAAACAATAGAAAGTGTTCCAGAGCATGACACAGCTTGTCATCTGTATGTAGCAAAAGAACATTTCATAACAATAGTTGTGTGTAGGTGGGTGAAATTAGGCCAGGATGCCAACACTTAACACTAGTGGTCTGTGGAATGCAAAAGACATCACAAAGAAGACCACGTGGAAGCCATGAACTATAATCAGCAATGCCTGTGAATGCCATGAGCTGGATCTCCACCATGTGCCATAAGCTGGGTTACTGCTCTCAGTTGTTTTTTTTTTGCATTATGATGTGCATGAAGATTACAGATCAGCTCAAACCTCGTCCTTGTCAAAATGGGTTGTGCCAGGCACTCCACCCCAGTTAACAGCCTCTCCCTCTCTGATCACCAGGTAGGTGGACAGCCAGTCGAGGCCTCTCCAGGCGCCGCCATGCGGCTGGCTGTGTTTGTCTGTCTGTTCATGAACATCCTGTTCGCCACCATCATCTTCTACACGTACATGGTGTGGTCGCGCTACTGGCACGCCGTGGTGCTGGCGCGGCCGCCCAACTATCTCTCAGCGGCCTACATGCAAGAGCT
Organism: Pollicipes pollicipes; assembly: GCF_011947565.3. Taxonomy (NCBI): domain Eukaryota; kingdom Metazoa; phylum Arthropoda; class Thecostraca; order Pollicipedomorpha; family Pollicipedidae; genus Pollicipes; species Pollicipes pollicipes. The sequence continues at coordinate 29,735,254 of NW_023597034.1, read as the reverse complement.
GCGGCGGCGGCGCGCCCACCCGGTCGCCGCGCGCGGGCCGCCCAAGACGCGCGCGCCGTACGTGTTCCACCCGGATGAGCGGATCGCGCACCACCGCGCCCTGACGCTGGCGCAGCTGCGCCGCGTCCAGCTCGACTGGAAGATGCAGCGGCCGGCCAACAAGTACGGCGTGCGCTTCACCGGCCGGCGCGACCAGGCGGCCAGCACGCGCACGCCGGCCGAGCTGCTGTGCGCTCTGCGCCGCGCCACCGTCCGCCCGCTGACGGCCGCGGACCAGCCGTTCGCCGGCGTCGGGCTGGGCAAGTACTTCCCGACGGTGGCGCCGCTTGGCGGCCGCTCCTTCAACGCGTGCGCCGTGGTGGCCAGCTCCGGATCGCTGCTCAACTCTGGGCTCGGCGAGGAGATTGGTGAGTGCTGGGTGTACTGGTGAGTGGTGGGTACGGAGATTGGTGGGTGGTGGGTGCGGAGACTGGTGAGTGGTGGACGCGGGGATTGGTGCGTGGTGCGCGCGGAGATTGGTGAGTGGTGGTGTGAAAATTGGTGAGTGGTGGGCGCGCTGCGGTCCGCGTGCGTTCGCCTTGGCGGGCCGGCCCTGGCCGCAAAACAGTTTGGCCCAAGGCCAATGACAAGGCGAGGGAGGGAGCGACGGAAGGAGGTCCGAAGCATGGTCCGACGTTGCACAATCCTGGCGAACAGACGTTTATTCACAAAACACGTATCGCGTCTAGACGTTGGCTTCATTGTGTCCAAACCTGGTCATGCGCCCCTGGACTCGGGACCTCCCGCTGTCACTGCCCTAAGCTGGCTGGCCACCTGTGTGGGACGTCCATGTCATTAATCGGTACCGGCCGGCCCACGCCCTGACCTGGCTCCCGCCCGGCCACCCCAGACCAGCACGACGTGGTGGTGCGCTTCAACAACGCGCCGACGATCAACTACGAGCTGGACGTGGGCACGAAGACCACGCTGCGGCTGCTCAACTCGCGCGTCATCAGCGAGCCGCAGTTCGACTTCCTCGGCAGCTCGCTCTACAAGGACGTCTCGCTCATGGCCTGGGATCCGAGCCGGTACAGCGGTGACCTGCAACAGGTGCGCGCGCGGCGCGGAGGCGGTGCTGCCGTCGGTGGGGTCTGGACCCCGGCAACGGACCGACAGATTGAGCCACCTTTGGGGTGTTTGCATGCATGGGGGGAGGGAGCTCCTCAATGTGGATTGGGCCCACCCAGCAACCCAACTCTTGTTGCAACACGCCTTTGCGTGTGAACTGAGAAACGTGACCTTCGCAGTCTCTGTCGCTTCTCTCTGCACTGTATTTGCCATCGCTAGGTATCCGGCCATCGCTCAGACAACGGTTTATACAGACGGCGTCCACAATATTGTCGACGCGTCATGTGTCTAGGCGGCCTCGTCGCACAAATTCAGCGATGATTGGAATAAGTCATAGAGAGTTGAAGGGTACTGGACCATGAGTGGCATCTTGTATGCATGTGCGCATCAGTTTATATGCTGCACCACGATCAAGTGCAATGGTACACTGCACTGAGGGGCGGTACTTCCCGGCATCGAGCAATGTCAGACGACCATCACGGGATGACTCGCCGCTCACGTGTTGTAAGCGAGGGCGCTGGTGGATCAGGACCATTTTTCATCAAAAGCTGTTATTTCCACGTTGACTGAGGCAGTCGCCAGTGTGCTGTTGAAAGACGATCTTCGCTCTAGTCACTACACCTCACTGCCACTGGCTATCGCTCGCGGCTACATGTACCCCACGGTTATAACGCCGAATCGCCGCTGCACGTGCTGTGCCGTCTTGTTTGGGAGCAAATTTTTCTACTTCTAGAGCGAATACTGCATGTTGGACAGCATGTGATAAGAGACTGCACCCCGTATCTGTACGGGCTGGACTATGGACATGTGAACTTAGTGCTGGCGCTTGGTAGTCAATACGGTCAACGTATTTGTTTGCTAGCGATCTTTCAGGCTGTGTCCGACGAACTCAAACATGTTGGCAAACTTTGCCTGCTTGCTGGCCGTGCATGCCAGGAGTTTAGGCTAAGTGCATTTTGGACAGTGCTTCAAGATTATCACGAAGTTTCTGATGAAACGCCGATCTTGCCGCATCGCTTAATAAGATGAGTGACTCGCTTTGACATAAGTGGCTCTCTTTGGCGTGAGTGACTTGATTCGGCGAGGGCTGTCCTGCGGCAACAGCCCCCTTGGCGCCAGCTGGGTAGGCGCTGTCCGAACGCTGGGTGCCGTCCAGCAGTCTGACGCCGGACCACCGGCCGGCAGTGGTACCGCAGCCCGGACTTCCCCGTGTTCGCGGCCTACTTCCAGCGAAGGCTGATGCTGCCGGACGAGGACTTCCACCTGCTGGAGCCGGGCTCGCTGTGGCGCGTGTGGGACTTCCTGCAGACGCACACGCACACCAGCGTGCTGCCCAACCCGCCCTCCTCCGGCTTCATGGGTGAGTAGCGGCCGGCGAGCGGCGGGCCGGCGGCGCGACGGGCACGTGGTTCGATCCCCTCGGTGCTGCCTACGTGGAATGGCGTACTCACGGGCTTGCAGCACGTCGCAGCGGCTGCGGGACGCTTTTGGCTGGTTTTATGTGTTTTCGTGGATCGTGAGTTCTGGAAGGACCCGGGTAATTTTGATTTGCTGATCCTGCATCTGTGGAAATTCTTCGTTGTCATTTCATTTCAAATCCCCGGCAATTTCCGATCTAAGATCCAGGACTCGTATCTGCGTACTGGCGGGACCCATTAACGCGGCCCGAACGCACATCCACCCGCCTCTGCAGTCACCACCTGCGTCACGTTCGGCCGCGCCGCCCCGTCACCCCCGGCCGCCCCACCGGCAGGCATCGCGCTCATGCTGGACCGCTGCCAGCACGTGGACGTGTACGAGTTTGTGCCGTCGCTGCGTATGACCAAGCGCTGTCACTACTACGACGTGGAGGAGAACGAGTTCTGCACGCTGGGCGCCTGGCACCCGCTGGCCACGGAGAAGCTGCTGGCTCTGCGATGAGCACCGCCTCCGACCGAGACGTGTTCGAGCGCGGCGTGCTGCGCCTGCGCGGCTGGGGCGGGCTCAGCTGCAGCTGATGACGCGCGCCGGCGAGCGCCAGGTGCCGGGGGGCAGGGGGTGCCGTGCCGTGGTGTGCTGTGCTGTGCTGCGCTGTGTGCTGCGTGGAAAGAGGAAGGGAGGTGGTGGGGTGGTGGCTCGGGTGGGGAGTGCGGGCTACTGCACGGGGTGGCGGTGGGCCGGCCGGAGGCGGTGTTTTACGTTTGAGGCCCGACACGTTGGCCAGCAGCCTTTTGTGAGCGGCTCAGCGTCGTGCCGAGACGATACTGGATGCTGATGATTGCTGATGCGGCGTCCGATCAGGGGACTGCGTGTGACGTTTGCGTGAGCATTTCTTCATATCTAGTCATCAGAAGCAGTGCGCGATACTAGTCATCGGACGAATTTGACCGATTTGTTTTCGTTGTCAGGGTTAGTGCTTCTACGGCCTCTATGTTGTGAACGATTGGAAAACCGTGATTCCCTCCGTGATTTCGGTTGATTTTCGGAGCCAGTAGTTTCCATATGACACCAATACTTTGCATTGTGGTCTCGGAGTCGAACGTGGTTGAAGCTGAGATTATTTCGGTTTATCTAGATTGCCAATGGTTAGATACGTGTCTTCCAGTGCAGGGATTTTCGGTTTGTGCGTCCTTTACCAGATCTAGTCATGCAAGCTAGGCTGCAATGCTAGTCGCGGCAACGGTTGGTGTGGTTAGTCGTATGCGGATGACCTAAGGCATTTTAAGGATGTCGAAAACGCTGGGAGGATCAGTGGGGATATTTCGAGATTGTCGGACCTCCGGTAATGTCGGAGGGCTTTGCCAACCTCATAGCCCCGTGGCATGCTTTGTCATGTCGTAGGACGGCGGAGGGTGGTGACGGCTATTGGCGTTCGTTGCTGCCAGCGGTCCAGCCTGAACCGCCGCTCATATCTTAAGTGTGTGTGGCCGTGCGTGGGACTGACCACCTCAGCCCTGAGGTGTCATAGAGGGCTCTGCGATCATCCGGGAGCCCCGTGGACCCTGGTGCTACTTGTTTTGGTGTTAGCGAGGTTTTTGGTGGTTACCGTGTACATGGTTGTCGGCCCCCGGGTTATCGAGAGCGCTTTGATTGCGTTAAGAGGATTTCTGACCAATCGGCGGTCACATGTCGTTTTGTGTCCCTGTAAGCGTCCGGGGAATATGACCTTTTGGCCTGATAGCGACCTCATCATTCTGGCCCAAGTGTCCTGAACCCTACAGCGGCACGTGGTCCGCTTCATGATCTCTGGACTGTCTCGAATGATCCTGGCCACCTCTGGGCCCATTTTGAGATCCGGTTTACAATGTCAACACACGACAAGTGCGGAGAAAGCAAAGACATCGCTTTTCGTAGCGTGTGTTGAAAGCGGTACGAAGCACGCGTTGATTAAAACATTCAATCATGTGTTATTCAGCTGTGAGATTAAGGCCATGCGACAGTTGCCTGGTGCCATGACCAATGAGGTTCTCACCCAGCTAAGCTTGTCTGACGCTGTGTCCCGCCAATGCTATTGCTTTAATAATTTTGCTAGTGTTTTGAAACGGCTGACATGATGCTACTTGCACCAAATACACCATGTACGTGAAGCCCTGGTTGCGCAGCAGGCCGTTCATCAGGGTTTTTGTTGTCTTGATGGATGCGGAGCCTGAGCGGGACATGACCGGGAGCTGGTGTTTTCGAGTGGTGCTGTGAGCGCGAGACCGTGCAGTGACGGCGTGACCGACCGGGTGCGCCGTGGACGGTGGGCCTGCCACGCTCTAGCCGACGAGTTAGCGCATTTCTTCCACCGTGCGGCAGTGAGATCGAGGCCGACTGGCTCATCGGAGGTGGAGTTTATTCCGACGCGCTTCGGTCTGCGCCTCGCAGTCCTGCGTTGACGCTATCGACCAATCGTGGAGATAGGAGCACTTTGAAATCGATGGTCGTCAGGGTAACGCATGGCATGAGTCGTCGGCGATCGCATGAGTCGGTGACACATGGCATGAGTCGTCGGCGATCGCACGAGTCGGTGACGCATGGCATGAGTCGTCGGCGATCGCATGAGTCGGTGACACATGACATGAGTCGTCGGCGATCGCACGGGTCGGTGACACATGGCATGAGTCGTCGGCGATCGCATGAGCCGGTGACGCATGACATAAGTCGTCGGCGATCGCATGAGTCGGTGACGCATGGCATGAGTCGTCGACGACGCATAGGAGCGTACCTTTTTGTATTTTGTCCTTCAAGCCGACTTCGCTCCCTTCGCCCTCCCCCAAGCGGCGTTCTCGACCCCCTGCCAATATACGCGCTCGGGTCCACGATTGGACGTCAGCGCGTTGGTGGAACGCTGCGGCAAGTGGCCTGTATGCGCTTGAATTTTCACGGGAAAACCTGCAACGAACCTTCCCTGCTGCATGCTTTACGAGAACGCCATTGGAATTCGATTGCATTCTAAACAGGGGTGTTCCTTGTATTAAGCCCCCTCCCTCTTCCCGCCGTGCCAGTGCAGTTGGGAGGATTATTTAACCCCCAGTCTTTTGTTGAGGATCAGTGAAAACGTTTTGTGTGCCGCACATCGTTCTGCTATGCACATTGACCTATCCAAGTATTTTATAGGTCAATGGCTGTGCTACATAATCGCCCTGCGCCGGTACGACCGTATCAGATCTACCAACCTACATACCAGCCCCTACGGCATACCATAGCCGCGCTCCCCGTCGTTGCGTCCCTAATAGGAAGATAGGTTTATCTTGCTGACGAGCCGCTCCGTATTGTCAGCATGACGATATCGGTTGTGCATTTATTTACCGCAAGCAATTCCAGCAGAGGCCAACACCAGAGCTGCCCACATGATGCACAGGTTTTAAGTGCCAATGGTATGAGCAATAAAGAGGCTTTGTCGTCTAGACATGTTTATATTTTGGTGTCTCTGGCTGGTTCTGTGGTTGAATGTGGTTTTTTGTGGTATGTTGGATCATGTTAGTGCTTTTTGGTGTTTACTGAACCCTTGGGTGTTTACCGGACACTGGTGGTGCCACATGTGCCAGATGAGCTGTGGTGGTGTAATCATATTCAACATTATTGCGAATGAACCGTCGTAATATGTGTGTCTGAATGACATTGAGCATTTTGTTGGCATTGTGAAGAGCTCCTCGTGCAAGGAATCGACTGATATACCATCAGGCTGCCAGGGCTCTGGCAATCCTGGAACCCGGCTGTGGCCCGTGAAAAGATTCATGCTTGTGTGCTTTGGTACCTTCCTGCATTTTAGTCATTATACATTAAGAAGTTTGCGTTGTGTTTGAAGAATGTATTTGAACAATCCATCTGCAAGGTGAGCATTCTTTAGTCCACTTTTAAAACGATATTCAAATTGCTCCAATCTTGACTTATCAGCAGACAGGATGGGTGTACAGGTATAATAGTTGTTATGATCTGGCATGCAAATTCTGTGGATCTTTCAGATGTGGAAATGAAGAACTCATGTGGATAAATGTGGATAGCCCTTTTCTTTTTGCTCCTGTGTGTGTGGGCCACAAGTTTTTGAACTGGTAATTACTCTCAACTTTATGTTGCTGCACACATTTGTTTGCTGACAATCTGTGTGTCAGGCATTGGTTTTGGCTTGTCTTCTTGTGTGGACTTGAATAATTTTTTGTAATGATGCCAGACTGCAAAAATACATGTCCAGTGTAGCAGCAATGTGGCTGCAATGAGTTCAAGGCACATATGCTGTCAGCACAGGCTTTCAGAGTTTGGTGCAAGGTTACCATCAACTTAAGCACGAAGAAAACTAATTTTTCAAGGCATTATTTTGTTGCTTAGATAATTTCTGGCTAAAATGCTTGATAAACATGTTTCTCACAAAAATAGTTCAAAATCAATGTCATTCAGCCTGGCCTGAGTATGGCACGCAAGAGAGAGGTTCAGTGTTCCAATACCAGACACAGATGCCATAATGTGTCACCTGGGCAGCAGTGAGTAGTTTTTTCAGACTGGCATCTGATTATCTGTTTGACAATAATTTGGCTACTGAAATGCAACACCTGATTAGCTATTAATTAGATTACTGATGATTCAAGTGGTAACATATTCATGTTTTATTTCGCACATCTTAAAAATGCCCAGATTGGTTTCATATGGGTATGGAAGCAGACTTGCCGAACAGCTTGCTGGTGGATGAACTTGGGAGTGGCCTGGTCAAGTGTAGAAACAAGTGAAGTCTTGTTTAGCCAGGGCAGACTTGATTTCTATAAAATATGACGTGATACTAGTTAAGAATCAAGTCACTGCTATCTTCAAATTGTATTTTCAATTCTGGGCTTTTGTGCTGGTAAAAGTGCACATTCACATTGTAAACCATCGTGACTGTAATGAAGTCATTTGGATTAGATGTAAGTCTGAATCCATGCCTTTTAAGCAGTTAAAATTTACTGAAGAGGGTATCATGTTGTAAATCAAGAGTTGAATGCACCTCCTGCTCTGTATGGTATGTTAGGGGAGAATTAAACAAAAGTCTGCCAAACAAGGTTGTGCTTGACTTAAGTAAAATCCTATTATGCCTTATCAAAATTATTTTTAATGGAGATTTGTGGATACCGGCTGGCTGCGATAGCATTCATGCCCCTAAATTAATGATTTTAGCCAGCATTTGACATGACCTGAAATATTAGAAGCCAAGTAAATCAAGGTCCAACCAAACCACATAAGCATTAATATTAAAGCAAGAAAGATCTGATACAACCTTAGTGACATTGGTTTTATTGATTTGTAGGCTTGTAAGATTGTTCATTAAGGTTGCTCAACTATGATGTCTGAATGTGCTGATTTCACCTTTCAGTGATGAGGCTTTGAGCGAGTTGGCCCGCTTCCTGAAGGTTGAGGCCAGACAAGATGTGAAGGCTGCTGCTCTGCAGCATGTTCTTGGTATGTGATGATCATGATGTACCATTAACAGTGCTATTATCTGGGATGAGATCTTTACCACATTGAACAGTACAACTTTGCTTCAAATGGTGATGTGGTTTAATGTGTTTATTTCCTATGTGACAACAGTTTTATAGGGGATGGTTTGCTGTTGTGCTAAGCACATCACAAATAATGGTGGTCTTAAATCTAGAATCCATGTTTCTTGCATGAGCTCCACAGGATTATGGCAAGTTTGGATTTGTTACGACCTTCAGCTCTCACTGAAGGCCGACTCCAGATGTATCAGCGGCAAGACATATCCATGTGTATCAGTGACCAGGCATATCTCGACCCACCTGTCCATACAGACTGGTCCTGTGTCACATCTGAGGCCCGCCGTGTCTGGCGTCCTCCCTCCGCCACAGACCGCGCCTGTAGCGTTGGTCGCTGCTCGCTCGCCTGGGCGGTGGCGCCCCGCGTGACCCCCGCCCCCCCCCCCCCCCACCACAGACACCTCCTGTACCGTCGGTTCCGCTTGCTCGCTCCGGCGGCGGCGCTCCACGTGACCCCTCCCCCCCCCCTCCACCACAGGCACCTCGTGTACCGTCCCGTACCGGTGGCCGCTCGCTCAGCTCGGCGGCGGCGCCCCGTGTAACCCCACCCCCTTCCACCACAGACCCCTCCTGTACCGTCGATGGCCGCCCGCCCGCCTCGGCAGCGGCGCTCCACGTGACCCGCCCCTCCCCGGCAGGTCTGACCGGCTCGGACGCCGGCTGCCGGCAGCTGATGGCCGCGCCCGAACTGCTGTCGGCGACTGAAGCAGCTGATGGCCGACGAGGCGTCGGCGGCGGCCAGCCGGGACGCGAGTCTGGCGCTGCTCAGCCTGTCGGGCCGGGCGGCGGCCGCGCAGCCGCTGCTGGCGGCGCCCGGGCCCGACACGGCCGCGCTGCTGCTGCGGCTGGCGGCGCGGCCCGACAGCGCACTGGCCGACCCCTGCTGCATGACGCTGTCGAACCTTAGCCGCGCGCCGGCGCCGTGCCGCGAGCTGTGGCGCCGCCTGGAGGAGGGCCCTGTCACCGTGGACGACCTGGTGACGGCCCTCTGCCAGCGCGACTACAACACGGCCGGGTGTCACCTGAACTACCTGGGGCCGCTGCTGTCCAACCTCACCCAGCTGCCCGAGGCCCGCCGGTACGGCCGCCGCCGAGCCTCGGGCGCCGACGGCGCGGCGCTCGTAGCGGCGTGTGTGCCCATGTCCGGCCACGCTGACACGCGGGTGCTGGAGTGCCCAAGGGTGCTGGGGCTTGTGCTCATGGTCCTACTTCCGCGTGTTGTCACTGCTGTTTGTTATGAACCGCCCGGTGCGCACCGAGCAGGAGAAGCCATTGTCGGTCATTCAGCCCCTGTCAGCCATTCAGCCACTGTCAGTCATTCAGCCACTGTCAGCCATTGTCTGTCATTCTGTCAGCGGGTAACCTACGAACTACGATGGCGTATTATGCCAGCGCCCGACGTCGGCGCGCCCTAAAACTTCAGCCGTCATAAATGTGTCAGTGTCGCCATGCTGCCTGACAAAGTACAGAGCTCTCCATTTGGTTGTTTCGGCGTCTGACCTTACCCGTGGAGTACAGCCTTTGGCACCATTCTGTTGACAGGTACATGCTGAGCAGGGATCGAGTGCTGTTTCAGCGCCTGTTGCCCTTCACAGAGTACAAGGAGTCACTGGTGCGGCGAGGAGGCGTCGTCGGCGCCATCAAGAACTGCTGCTTCGAAACAGGCATGTATCGTGCGGATAGAACGCGAGCCAGGCACGGCTCTGCCGCGCCGAATGATGAACGGTCCGGCCAGGCGACGTTGACTGGCGTCGCCGTGCCGTTGCCGTGCTTGCCGCGTCGGAGGTGAAGGCTAACATCCACGTGTTATGATGCGGATGATGTATGCTGCATGTGATGTCTCGGTGGCGTTGTGCCATGCTCAATTATTTTTGTATGATTGTACGCTGCCCCTATCTCGGAGTTCGCCGCTTAACCACATCAGCAGATATATGGCTGTGTTTGGTCCGTGCCGTCTGTCGGCCCGACGTCAGCGGCGACTCTGCCGCCGCAGAGAGCCACCTGTGGCTGCTGGGTGACGAGGTGGACCTGCTGCCGCGGCTGCTGCTGCCGCTGACCGGCCCGGAGCCGTACGACGACGAGGACATGGAACAGCTGCCCGTCGACTTGCAGTACATGGACGAGAGCAAGACGCGGGAGCCCGACGTCGACATACGCCGCATCCTCCTCGAGGCCATGACACAGGTGCGCGTTGATGTGAAGCCACCTGACCTGACCTGACCTCACTTCACTTAATTTCACCTCACCTCACCCCACCTCACCTCATCTCATCTCATCTCATCTCATCTCACCTCATATCACCTCACCTCACCTCACCTCACCTCACCTCACCTCACCTCACCTCACCTCACCTCACCTCACCTCACCTCACCTCACCTCACCTCACCTCATCTCACCTCACCTCACCTCACCTCACCTCACCCGAGCCGGTGCTCCGATGGCCGCCTGCCCCGGCTAGAGCTCTCCCGACGCCGGCTCTCTGGCGCCTCGGTGCACACACCGAGCGGAGGTCTCGCAGCACCCCCCCCCCCCCCCCCCCCTAAGAACCGTGCGGTATCGCGACGTGCGAGGCCATGCTGGCTGGCACTGTTCCCAGAGAAACGCCCGCTGGGCGGGTGTTCGTGACGTCGATGTTGGTGAGCGCCAGTGTGCATACATGTCGTAGACACCCCTGAGACCCAAGCTGAATAATTCGGGGTGAGGGACAGAAAAGCCCGGTGGGATCTCTGCTAATAGGGGAAGCATGGGAACAAGGCCGCTGAGCCGGAAAGATGGGACAGAAGTGAAACGAATAAACTGTATTCGTTTCACTTCTTCGTATAAGGAAGGTAGCAGCTTACGCTGCTCGGACGCGGATGGTGTCATGCCATCTACAATGGCCGTATCGGGCGATGAGGGGACTAAGGAAATACACACAGAATGACAGTGGGGCAAATGGTGGGAGAATGTTACATGTGCTCTGCAGGCGTCGCTGCTTCCTGTGCGTCGTCTCGTCCCCCTTTGTCCCGTCGCATGACGCGTTTGTTAGTTCATCGCTCTATCGCCGGGTGTGGCGTGCCGTTCACGTCTGATGCATACCGCCGGCCAGTAGCCTTATTATCCACGGATTGTTGCTATGATTTTTTATTCTGACATTCTTTGCTGGCCTGTTTTCACGTTTTATTTTTGTTTAGAATTCTGCCAATATCTATCTGCTCTCCATATATTTCTGCTGTCCTTGTATCGGTGGGTTCTGTTTCCCTCCATGTTCCTTCACATACCATGCACATTTATACCCACACATTTCTCACGACTTTGCGCTGGGAAGTATGACGCCATTGAAAGCTTCCCGATGTGAACTCTTGCGCCTACAAGTGTCCAACACCGACACTTGTTTACACGCGTCATCCGCCCGGCTTGGACAGCTGCGCACGGCTGGGTACCGTCTGAACACTTGCATCCACGGTAGCACCGATCAGCTGCGCGAGCCAGTCGGAGGCCCAAGCTGCACACATCGGCTCTCGGGCGCGTCCGACAACGGTGTCCTCAAAGTGTCGCGACCGAACGTGTTTTAACCGGGATTCGAACCCGGGCGCCCACGTGGGAGTCCAAGGCGCCAACCACTCGGCGACCGCGCCCCCGAGCGGTGCTGGGTGACGCGTCGCACTCACCGACGGCCTCGCTGGCAGCTGTGCGCGACGACAGACTCGCGCGAGCTGGTCAGGGGCAAGGGTGCCTACCTGATCCTGCGCGAGTACCACAAGTGGGAGACGGACGAGGAGGCGCTGCGGCTCTGCGAGGAGCTGGTCAACATCCTCATCAAGTAAGGGACGCGGCAGACCACGTGGGCGCTAGTGCCAGCTCGCCAGGCGTTTGGTGATGCTGGTTTGATAGTGAACGCGTCTGGATAGTGCAGGGAATGTGAGAGTGATCGCCGCTTGGACGTGCCTGGCCGTGGTGAGCGGGGTGTTTTGCGCAGTGGGCTTCAAGCTGGCGTCGGCGGAGCTGCGCCGCGCCGCTTCTGATTCGCTGTCTCTGACCGGTGTTCCGGTGGGCCCCGTGTTGCCGCGTCTGGTTCGCTGTCTCTGACGGGTGTTCCGGTGGACCCCGTGAGGCCGCGTCTGTTTCACTGTCTCTGACGGGTGTTCCGTTGGGCCCCGCGGCGCCGCGTCTGCCTCACTGTCTCTGACGGGTGTTCCGGTGGGCCCCGTGTTGCCCCGTCTGCTTCGCTGTCTCTGACGGGTGTTCCGGTGGACCCCGTGGCGCCGCTTCTGCTTCACTGTCTCTGACGGGTGTTCCGGTGGGCCCCGAGACTCCGCGTCTGTTTTACTGTCTGACGGGTGTTCCGTTGGACCCCGTGGCGCCGCGTCCGTTTCACTGTCTCTGACGGGTGTTGCGGTGGGCCCCGTGTTGCCCCGTCTGCTTCGCTGTCTCTGACGGATGTTCCGGTGGACCCCGTGTTTCCGTGTCTGCTTCGCTGTCTCTGACTGGTGTTCCGTTGGACCCCGTGTTACCCCGTCTGCTTTGATGTCTCTGACGGGTGTTCCGGTGGACCCCGTGTTTCCGCGTCTGCTTCGCTGGCTCTGACTGGTGTTCCGGTGGATCCCGTGTTGCCGCGTCTGCTTCGCTGTCTCTGACGGGTGTTCCGGTGGACCCGGTGGCGCGGATCACAAGACGCGATGCCGCGCCGCGTCGGACCGTGCCGGTCGGTCTGCGCTGGTTAAGGCAATGGCCAGCCGTGGTACTAAATCTATTTGGCCCGACACCCGAGGTCCCGTCGCGATTGGGATAATGGCCCAAGGATTTGCCGCCCGATGTGACGACCTGATCACGTCGGCGTCACGGAAGGCTACTCGTCGCTTCGTCAGGGTGGCGGCAGGTTAAGAAATCGGTGTCACGTCTGCAACGGGACGCAATTGTAACGTGTTCGTCCTTGTTAAAGTGAGTCTCGTATCTGAGTGCTATCAGCAGAGGACAAAGCGTGCTTGGGCAGCATACCCCGGGCGTTTTTACAGCATGTGTTATTGTTTTAAAGAGGTCGGGGTATCATGATTTGGTCAAGACAAGATTCATTGCATCATATCTCGTATGACGTCACACCAAACTGTTAACCAGGCAGCAGCGGCGGCTGGCGGCCATACCGGTGTCCGTTGGCGTTGTTATTCCTGATCATGTGGCACATGTCTTTCTGCACAGTCCGGCATGCAAAAACCTGACTGGCAAATCGCATTCAAGGCCATTTTCTCGTAATGCATAGCAATCTGGCTTTCTCAGTTTAAACTACGTTTTTCACACAAAGGCGAAAGACTTCCCGTAATCCCGTACTTATTGATGATAAATGTAGGCTGATGCTCCAGATGCGCCACTGACAAGGCGAGAATGACTGCAATATGATTTGCTATGGCTGTGAAGACATGGCCTGCCGGGATTTGAGCGTACACAGTCGTCCTAGTTTAGTGAAGGTGCAGTCCAGTGATAACGGTACATGGGACGACCAGGACCCGTCATGGTCTGGTATGCGAACGTCACTGGTCCGGCCGCCGGGCCTGCTGGTACCGCTTCAGCGCAGTCTATTGGCTGACGGTCGACGTCCTGTGGTGTTTGTGTCGCTCCGCAGCCCGTGACTGGATTGCTCTTGTGATTTGCTCGACTGATCGGCGGTCCGTGGCCGGTGTTGTCCCGTGTTCTGCTGTCATTGTCAGTGCGGCTGCCGACAGGACGGAGCCCGAGATCGGCGTGGACAACCTCAAGGCGGTGGACATCCCCAGCGACGTGGCCGCCCGGCTGGACCAGGTCACGTGACCACACAGGCCGCACGGACGCCTTCTTTTCAATATATTTACAACAACTTGGACTTGTGCTGTACATGAAAATGAAAGGCTCGGACAAACCATGAATGAAACGATTTTGATTCGTTTTCACGTGCGCCGCCGGCTGGACGCCTGCGGCGTACAGAGCCGCACCGCGGCAGACAGCAGGCGGCGGCGCGCCGCCGGCCGCTGGCGCCTCCCCCTATGTACACGGCGCGCCGGCGGCCAGGCGGACGCCACACAACTCAGGGACGCGCGCGCGCGAACCGACGGTGCTTTTGGCACGGCGGGACCACAACAAACAAGAACGCGACGTCGAAAGAAGCTCTCAGATCCGGCGGCCGGGCGACGCGCTCGCGGGAGCGCGAGCGGACGCCGCGGCCCGGGCGGCGCACCAGACAGGTCGGACCGCGCGCAGAACAAATGCAGCCGCGCAAAGCCGGTGCGGAGAACAATTGCGGTCGCGGGATGCCGGCGCGGGGACGCGATGAGAATGTTATGAACACAAAACGACACAAAATGGCTCATGAGATGCAAAAGGCATTGTCCTCAGAATAGAAGCATGCATTGTTCGCGAGCGGCATCCGAAATGTACAGCAGTCAACACTGACCTATCAACATCTCTTTATATCAAATAAATCAAATATTGTACTCTCCGTAAGGTAGTCAACAAAAGAAGGAAAATATCCGATCCAATTAATTTAAATAAAACAAACACATTACGCTTACTTATAAATATTTGGACCAAATGGATCCACAACACTGATAGGTTTCTCTCTCTCTCCCACCCTTTCACTCACGTATTCTTCGCACTCGCGACGACATCCGCGCATACGCTCGCTCGCACTGTCACGCTCTCTCCTATCTCTCCGTCTGCCGCGCGCGCGCACAAGTCTCAAACACTTGTATGGACACGTTTGTTTTCACTGCCGGCGGCGGCGGCGGCAGCGGCCGGCGGGCGGACTGGCAATACTGCAGTCTGGGGCCTGCCGCGGGCCGGCTATTGCATGAAGCCGCCGTAGTCGGGTTGGTCGCCCTCTTTCTCGAACCGCTTGGCCTCCTCTTGCATGCTCTCCTTGATTTTGAGTATCGCCGCCGACTCGTTCGAGTCCTGCCGACACAGGGGGAGTTGTGAGCGGCGGACGTGCGGGCTACGAGGGTCGGCCGCACCGGCGGCGACAGGGCCCCGCGCCGCTCGCAGCGCAGCGCGCACGCCGTGACGACCAGGCAGCCAGGCCGCATCAGAGGCGCTGCAAGAGGAGTGCTGGTGAGTGTCCAGACACGTGGAGGCGGTCCGTCACCTAACCCGGGTGTGTCATGTTTGTTGGGGCGCGGCAGATCATGACGCGTGGCCGGCTCCCGGGGCAGCTGGCATCCGCGCTGACGGAGGGGCCGGCGGGTCGGCTCTCGTGCCGCCGCCCTAGCCCTGCGGGCATCCGCGGCGACGGCAGGACCCCGCCCAGTCTAGGCCACGTCCTCGGCAGCGTTGTGAGGCTCCGCCAACGGCAGGACGGTACGGGCGGCTCCCGGGTAAGAATGTGAGAAGCACTTCAACAAGGCATCAACCCCGAAACTTGATCGCGAGCTATTTTAAATCAGGGGTATGCTTTTATGCCAACCAACTTTCGATTTTGTGTATTTTGTAGGCCTTGCCGGCTTTGCTACAGCCGTTGTGCCAACTTGATGGTCAAGCACCGCGCCAGTAGAAGCTGAGATAGCATGCAACGACATTCACTGCGCTCTCATACTCGGACGCTATGAAGTGCCGCCGCCGGCACGCTTCCGAAAAGTCAAACTAGTGCTCGATATTTTTACCCTCCAAACCACGCATCCGACTGAGACCAGAACGTTCACGGCCGGGTGCGACGACACTACTGGCTTGTCGTGCCCCTTGAAGAATGCAGCTCCGTGGCCACACATCGCCGGCATTTTAAACGGCATCCTCTGCCGGCCGTTCCCGTAACTCATGTCCTCGATCGTTTGCATACGATGTCGCTCGTTGCCTCGTCGGATAATGTATTCTAAGTCCTCTCACATTCATCGGGAATGAATCGGTCGCTTCACTCCCTGGATCATACCAGCGACTGAACAGCAGACGGGATCGCTTAGCGTGTCCCAGACGCATAGTTAACAGGACACGGGCAGCGGTCAAACAGGCCCCGAGTATCGGCAAGCAGGCCGGAGATAGCACTGCGCAAATGTGACCTGCGTTAACTGATAACGAGTCCGCTGCAGATTCAAGGTGGTGTATCTTGAACATCAGCATACACCTCAGCGGGCTTTAAGTCTTTGTCTGGTCGTCACATGATAGCAGCGGGAAATAATTACGCCAGCAATCGATCAGGCTGAGACGATGACAAAACGTACCATTTGGCAATGCGCCCGAGGCAAATCTTGTCACTGGTTGCATGTCTGCGACCATCCCTCAGCTCTCCGATACAATGCGTGCTCTTTCTGTTGCGCTACCAGCGAGTTCCACGGGGCTTCGAGGTAGGGGCGATGCCGACGCTCGGCGCCGCACGGCGGCCGCCCCCAGCGCCATCTACCGCGGAGCCTGCCCCGTCTACCGAGTCGCGCGCTCACCCGCTCCACTCTCCGGCCCCGATAAAGGCAACAACAACGCCCGTGTTGTGTATTTGATGGAAACCATTCTCGGTCAGTGAGTACCACAGTCAAAACAGCAGAGCGCAGCCGAGCACTGGAGTGGCGGGCGGCTCCCTCGTCGCGCCCGGGGCGGGCGGGGAGTTCAGGTCGTGCCCGCGGGCGGGGTGGTCGGAGGTGCCTCTCTCTCGGCGCGCTCGGGGCCCGGTAAAGCGTCCGCTCGCCGCGCCAGCCGCAGCCGGCACGAACACCGCGCGGTCCTCACCGGCCCGGCGCCACGCTGGCCGGCCGTCCGACACGTGCCCTCTCTCTCTCTCCCTCTGTCTGCGGCCGCGCGCCGGCCGACATGCAGCGTCGCGTCCGTGCGTCCCTCTCTCTCCCGGTCTCGGCATGCAGTGTCTCCGGCCGGCGCCGCTCGCCGCGTCACTCCCAGGAGCCGTGCCGCGCCGGCGACCACTGCCAGGGCCGGAGTCGCGCCGGCCGGCCGGCCGGCGAGTCCGGCTCACTCACATTGCTCTCGGGCGGTCCGGCGTAGTTGGCGATGCTGTACTCCTGCAGGGCGCCGTTGTTGCCGTCGTCGCGTGGCGTGCCCGGCCCGTTGGCCGGCGAGCTCTTCATGCCGTCCATCTCGCCGTTCATCACGGGCGGGTGCGGACCGTCCGGCATACTCGTCATCGGGTACTCCTGCCGGCCGGCACGCACACGCCGCTCACGGGCTGGTCGGGACGCGCGCGAGCGCAACGCAGGCTACGGGTGCAGCGGCCCCGTCACCATCCGATCCCCGTAACATCAGTGTCAAGCACTGGTGGCAGCTATGGTTATGGTCATGTGTTTTGTGTCAGGCATATTCACCGCACCATTGACGTCAGGAGCAAAACCGTGCGTTGCGTTGTCGCCCAATGGGATGTACCGAGTTTTCGCGCCGTTAAAACGCGAACCAAGCCAAATCAGACATGGCAGAGCCCAACTGAGCAAGCCTCTCCTGGCACCACCTAGCTGCTGCCAGAATTTTGCAGCAATCTACAATTGCAATTTGCAGCAATCGGTCCCTTACAATTTTAAAGCAATGTAATGACAAAGCCGTGCCGATGTTTGGTTTCTCTGTCACCTAACTCAAATCACGTTAGTTCCTTCGACATGAGAAAATGCAACGGACGATCCATATGAGCACAAACCACCCCGACGTTCGGTTCCTTCGTAACCCGGGCCGAATCGTATCATACCCTCCACAAGGATTGACGAGGATAAATGAAGAGCTTAAAGGGAATTTTTCACGTAGATATTGAAGCAACCATTATATATGATGAAATAAGCTCACTGCTAACTCTTGGTATAGTTTATAGTAGAAACTCTGCTTTAGGCAATGCAAGTTCTGTTCAGTAGATATGCTCTTCAACACGCCATTGTTTAATTGCGGCATCGTACCTTGCAAAACATTGCTTGCGAACCAATTGACGGCCGTTATATCTGGCAACCATGCTCCCGAACGCCGAACTGAACGACTCGACAATCATATTTTTATAAGCCTTGATCGCCGCATGGATAACGGAACGGCATGATTTTAAAGACGTTATTATGACACATTGAATGCCAGAATGACCTTGACATGGTCTCCCGAAATAGTCTGCGCAGCTCGGCGGGCGTGTAGCCCAGAAACTCGAGGGCTTTAGGTCTTAATAAGGGCAGGGCTGTACGCTGCACCGAATGATCTTCAAGATGGCTATTACAGTGCAAATCCCTATACAAATGTAGAACACTCCCTTTAACTGGGGCGATGCTCGCCGGAGCCAGGCCGGATGTGGCGACGCTGACAGCCGCTGCCGGCGGGTAAGACTGATGACTGAACAGTCAGCAGGTCCATCCCGGCATATCCCACCTCCCGCTCCCCGCCAGGATGAGAGACAGGCGCCGCCGTACAGCCTCAGCAGCCCAGTGCGTCGTAAAGCCCCAGTGGCGACGACAACGCTTCTCAAAGAATTGACGCCTGCCATTAACTGCATTGAAAGGACAGGTCTTACAGGAATTACGATAAACCGCCGAACTTCATTCACCCTGGTTTGCGCAGCTGCACAGATGTTTAACCAACGTGACGCGCGCGCCTTCCTTTACACTATCGCGTGAAAATACATCAAATGGTGCATTCGACCAAGTCAGAATAGCGGGGCGAGGTCGGCATACACAGAAGCCATGCCTGGTAATGCAGACAGGAGCAATTCAGGGCAATGGATGGCTCGTGAGAAGCTGATAACAATCTCCATATAGCGGAATGGAATCAAGAAGGCGCTGGCAGCGCAGAGTTAGATCCCGCAACACCGACACTAAATAGCACCGGGTGGGTTGGAGCCAAGTCGGCAGTGTAAAGATCTTCGCCGCACAATGACAGGGTGTCAGTCGCCCACGTCGCTTACGCCCATGCAAACGACGAAACTGATATGTTCATGCGATATGTAGGCGAAGCAATGATGCGGGCAACGTTCTTTAAACCCGCTTCTGCCCTGTTTTGCGAGACAAGCTATAGCAATGGTAACACGCGTGAGATATGTGGGTGCATGCATTATGGCCAGAGAACGAGCGGTTGTGTTGAACATGGCAAGGAATCCACTCTGCAATTGTGCAAGCAGCAAATAATTACAATATCCGAACCAATTTCGCGTTCATAGTTCAGTGATTTTCAAAAAGCATCAGTATGAGCGCTCTCGATTTTCAGTAATTCTATCTGAAAGACATGAAACATTTTGCCAGGGATGCCGTCCACGATTTTGGATCGCCACATTTATATCTCGTTCAAAGGAACGAAAATAAATCAATTAGATGACTCAGCTGGAGTTTGCAACAGTACTTCGATCCTTCAGATATTACTGTCAGCATGAAACGCTATCTGCAGAAGAAAAACTGGCATGTTTCGAATTCCATCGTTGCACATCTCCCCTGACATTACTCAGTTTTCATGGGAAAACCTGACCATCATTCCCTTAACTATGCGCGCTGCAATCAGAAACCAGCACTAAACTGGGACCCCAACATTGCCCACCAAATTTCCCGGACAGAACGGGTGTTATCTTGTCGCTTTGATCGGCGTACATCCAGTGTCCACAGATTACCACGCCATTTTGGCATTAAGGTTGGGGATCACAATGACGTCTGCGCAGTCAACCCCTCCACAGACCGATGGCCCTGCCGCACATATCCGCTTATCTATTACGGGGCCCGATCACCAATCCGGAGGCACGTTATTCCGCGCGCACGTGCACGGCCCGTTTCTGCTCCAGCCTCCTGACCATACTCCGGGCCCCACACCATTACAAAGATCCAACCATAGAAGATATGTAAGAGACGGAGCTTTGGGCTTACGCAGTGACAAAACATCTTGCCACTCGTGATGTTTCCCGTCATTGGGCTTTTGGCTCAACAGTTTCCCAAGCTCTTACGGCGGTATCCCATAATCAAAGTGGGATAGGTATTCCTCATCGTCTGAAATGGTACGCTGGTGCGTATATCATTTAATAAATGCTTCACTCATTAACGGATGCTCGAAGAACAGCGCAACAAAAACTTATAACCCCAAATCTGCACCTTTTTATGCTGCACACTACGGCTGAAGGCAGGGCAGGATTTCAGTAAAGGGAACGACATGCAAATCGTGACCAGAACCATTCTTGGAGATACATTTTTGCGCGCGCGTTTTTACACAAAATCGGGTAACTTCTGATGCTTTTCGGATACGCTCTATGCCACGTCACTTCGATGCGTTATTTCTCATTTTTCCCTAGATATCTGAGCTAAAAAGCTTTCCACACCAAAGCCGAATTGGAGGCCAGTTTTAAGTACTCCAATCACAAGGCAGATCTCATTCCCATACAAATTATCACGTAAGCTACATGTTATCGATTGCCGAACGTTAAACCGTGAAATCTGAATAAATCAAACCGTTTCGGTCTGGAACGCGTTTCTTAATTCACCACACAAACCGATGCAAACCACAGCGGGGTTGAACAGTGTCTCTCAGCCGGACGAGATGAACGAGGAGCATTTATCCTCTGTTGAACACCGTGGCCCAGTCGTAAAAATGGCATCATCGTGCCGTTTGCGGTGTCCAGCACTTCGATCGCGTGACGGTTCTGGACAGTTGCATACCGTAAGTGGGAGAGATATCAATTACCCAACCGTCAGCGTCTTTGCACCCGGTGATGCTTCGCGTCGGCATCGTCGCCGGTGACAGCGACAGTCTGAGGACGTGGCGTGAGCCGGGGGTAGGCCGGAACCGTTCGCAAGAGCCCGGCACGGACGACGGCAGCGGTCCGCGCCGTCCGTACCTCGGCACACCCACACCGGCGCGCGCCGGCCGCGTACTCACGCCGTGCATGGAGGGCGCGCCGCCGGGCACGGGCTTCATCATGCCGTACATGGGGTCGCCGGCCGGGCCGTGGTCTTGTGGGCTGGGCATGATGGGCGTGCCGGGCCCGGGCGGTACCCCCGGCGGCACCTGCGCAGCGGGGGCGGGGGGAGCCGTCAGCCAGCGCACCACCACCACAGCGGCGGCCACGCAGCCGACCAACACACATCGGCCGGCTCATGCCACGCAAACCACGCGTAACCGCACGCGCTGCACACGTGGTAACGGCATCGTACGCGGGACTGTGGCGCGAACAACGCCGCGGAGGCTGCAACGGACCTTCGTTCAAGCATGACTGACGTGACATATGATATGACACATGACATGACATGATATGACATGACATATCAGGGAAACATGTACCCTAGAAGGCTACGCTCATTGTGTGCCTCCCCGCCTCCCTTTTTCATGCCGCGTTTTGCTCGGCTGCAGTACCGCGTCTTTGCACAAGCGCACACCGCCCATATAACCGGCACCGATACCGCCCTCCGCACGCGCCACGCATCGGCACACCTGGCGGCAGACGGCCGGGCGGGCGGCACTGGACACCGCCGCCGGCCGAAGCGGCGCGGCGAGCGGCCGGTACTCACCGACGAGCCGTGCGGCCAGTGGGGTCTGTGGGGCGCGCCGGGACCAGCCATCGACATCGGCACCTGGCCGGGGCCCGGCCCCAGCGCGTTCGGTGGCGGGCCCCGCATGCCCGGCGGACCGTACGCCTGCATGCCCGGACCCATCGGACCCATGCCCGGGCCCATCGGGCCCCGCGGGCCCACCATGCGAGGTCCCATACCCGGTGGACCTCCTGAAACAGAGGCGGTGTCAGCGCGCTGGCGATGGTAGCGACGAGCTCGCGCCGAAAGGCGCATGGTTTTCAGCCAGTGTTACAGCAACGTTCGACGAAGTTTGAGTCTGGATGTACCCGCAGCTGGCGTAACACCGGCAGCACCGGCGGAGAATACGGAGACGGGCACAGATAAGTGGGAGACGGACACAGATATGTGGGACTTATCGAGGTGCAGGCTGCCATTCAGTGCCACAAATGGGTGCCACAAATACCACTACGTGCATGGTACAAACAGACCAAATCTCGAAAAGACAGGGTGTGCAAATACAAGGACACAACGGCAAAAAAGCTATTGGGAAAAGGCCGGCAAAATGGAGCAAGAGGGAACAAATTGCGCAAAGAAAATGCTCAGCAAAGCTATTTAAGCAGCACAACACTGCAAGTCACGCCCAAAATGTGAAAGGCGAACTTGTTAATCGGAGCCAAATAACCAGCGTCAAAACATGGCGCGGACCAAACGGTCCACACCGGATGCGTGGGACCGACCCGAACCACCCGCTCGAAGCCGTCTCAAACGCCCCGCACGTCCACGCCCAGACATCGCTGGTGTCCAAACCACGCTAGCTCGTGAAGCGGGCGGGAGGGGGATGTGGGAGCGTTCCCACAGTGCCGCAAGCTAGCCGGAAGCGTGCTCTGCGTGAATAGCTGCCCGGAGCCGGTCAGGACGGGAGTGCCAGCGCCCGTGCCCTGTTCGATACCGGTGGGCGGGCCACGCGACACCCCCGCCCGTGGTGGCGACGACTCGGGGCTTTTTGGCGGTGTAACTGTCCGGCTGGATGTTGCCCGCATCTAGCGCGTTACGTGGAGAAGCCGGGCCGGCCCCGCGTACCGAACAGGACCCTGGGTCAGCCGGACAGGGGCGGCTGGCGGACGCCCGGCTCGCCACACGGCGTTACGAGGCACACAGACGGACAAACGCACACACACCCACACACAGGCAGGCGCGGGGCAGGGGGACGGCGGCGAGCCAGCGCCAACTCCAGCCTACCTTGCCAACCTAAATACTCGCCGTCTCCGCCTACGGACAGAGGGGAAGCACGCATTAAAGTCAGCCGGGCACGGACGTCCACAGGCGCGGCGGGCGACCGTCTGACCGGCCGGCACACAGTCCTGCCCGCTCCCTCCCCGGCCCCGGCCCCGCGCGCCCCGGCCGCCCACGCTCACCTGGCCGCGTCGGGTCCATACTGGAGGGCATCATCGGCTGGCCCGGCGGCTGAAAGGAGAGCGGCGGCGTCAGTCTTACGGTGTCACACTTACGGCGACACACGCTGGCGGCGCGGGGCGGCGGCGATGCGTGGCGCACATGTGGCGAGTACGGCGCCGGGACCATCGGCACCGCTGACTGACACACCGCCACAGACACCGCTGGGCACCGTTGGTCGGCAAGGCCCACGTGAAGCCTGCACCGGGCCGGATGGCGACACTGAGCCGTCGGCTAAACAACCAAGACGAGGCGCGACGCATCGGCGGGCGAACGGAAATGCTACGGCGGTCGTGCGGCCCAGTCCGGCCGAGCCCCGGAGCACGAGGCCTCGCCTACGAGCCGCGCGCCGTCGCACCACTCACCCCGTTAAACTCCGCCATGTTGCCGGGCATTCTCACACCCGGCCGGGGCCCGCCAGGAAACCGAGGAGACATGTACTGCAAGCACAAGGAAACGGCCGTCATCGATACGGTTACCCTGCCGGCCGCAGCAACACACAGGACACACACATACACACAAACACACAAGGCGGTGCCTCGCTTTCTGCCAACAGAATGTCAAGAGCTGGCCAGTCGCTTGGCGAGTCTTCCCAGATTGGACAACGTGGCTGGCGACGGCAGGCCGTCGCAGATCCCGACTAACCCAGCTGACGCAACGGCGAGACCGGCAACTGTGGCCGAACCGCGACAGCTGCCGTGGCGGCTGCTGCAAACGATCTCTTACCCTTATGCAACACTGCCGTCCATAGTCAAAAAGGCGAAGTGCAATTTACCCTGATGGTGTGCAAGCCTTCTGCCTTTAGACAGCGTATAAGTTGGCAGCCATGTACCAGGAGCCCCAAAATATCCCAGGACTCCATTTACAGGGAACCCTGTGACATTCTACATATACCGTAGGTATCCTAGCACATTTCTATTGGTTGAAACTTAGTTGGTAGGCATGGATCAATATGAGTACTTGCGTCTCCGAACTTTTCCAGTAAATTCGAAGCATCGCAATGCACAACTTCATCACTTATCTAGCCAACCCACCGCTCTCTTCTCTTTCAGTACACCCCCTACCGACTCACGTCCCCCCCCCCCCCCCCATAACCTCTGCGATGCCCAGCGACGACCCGGCACCGCCGTCGTGCCATCCGCGTCCGACCGGCGTCGGCGGCGTCGGGCGGCCGCCTCCGGCCGGCCGGCCGGCCAGCCACGCCGCTGGCGCCGGAGCCGGAGCCGTACCTGTGACGCGATCATGGTGCCGTGCGGCACCGGCTGGCCGGGCGGCGCGTGCGGTGACGACTGTGACGACGGGTGAGACTGCGGCGACGGCCGCATGTTGGAGTTCTGCAACAGCGACGCACAGGTACGGCGCGTCAGGAGACGCACGAGGCGGCCGGCACGAGAGCTCGTCGCCAGCGTCGCCGGAGCGGGGTGTGTGCGGTAACAAACGCCGCTTCGCAGGGCGCCCCGCTGTCTGCCGCTCGCAGCGGTCATCAGCTGGCTGATTAGGCTGGTGCATGGCTGCCCCTCCCCAGGCGGAACCGCTGTGGTGTTAATTGTTACAGCCCCAGCCCCGTGCAACGATGATGCGCGTGGTGGTTCCTACAACACGCAAGCACCTGCGCCATCTATGCACCGACAGCCCAACTAACAACACCGAGAGCGCCGTGGCGCACCTCTGCCGCCTACCGGCCGGGCGGAGAAGCAAATTACCTATCGACGACGGCGCGGCCGGCCGTTCCGCGGCATCAGTGAACGCCTACTACGATTGACGACCTCGCGAGTACGCGCGGTCAGCGGGCCGGCCGGCCGGCGCGCCCCGGCCGGCGCCGCGGCGGGCCCAGCCGGGCACCGGCCGCACTCACCGGGAAGAAACCGGGAGGCATGGCACCCTGCAGCTCGCCGGGCGGCATCTGACCCAGTGGCGACGGCGCCGCGCCCGCGCTCTGCAACACACGCACACGCGCCTGTCACAGGCGGCAGGCTGGCCACGCTGCAGCTGAGCCTGTCCGGAATACGGGGACAGACGTGCAACGATAATCCACACAGTCAAACGCAAGCACACAAACCGACTGCCGCAGGGATGATCGGACCTCCACCGTCGTGCAGCACCGCCATACACGCCGTCATCTCTCGGCAACTTGAACACGCAGGCCGACGCCATGCTGCATCACCGATGTACGACACACCGTCCACAAGCCGCAAAACCAAACATCAAACAACCACCCTCAACACACCGCAACATATATTCGCTGGCTCTGGCGCCATGCAGAGCACTGTTGCATGGTGCTCTAAAGGCAGAGAAAGTTGCTCCAATCTACCGGCGTGAAGCGTCGCCATCAGCCTGCATATTGCGTAGAAGAAATAGCGATCCTCCAAACGAGCTGGCCAGTTCATTTTGGCACTCGACTTACAAATCCCAGAAAGGGTACTCTACACCATGGTGTCCCGCCACCAAGTCAGCATGGGTTCTCCGCACGTCGGCGCCGCTGGCGGAGGTGCCCAGCAAGACATATGTCCGGCGTAACGCCGCGCCGGCCTGACAGGAGGCGCCTCGTCCCACCCCACCCCGGCTCGGGCCGCGGGTCGATCTGGAGCCGTACCGTGGGCCGGACCCCGCCGATGCGACCCGCACTAATCCTGCCCGGAATAGACCGGAGTCGGGGCATCTCCAACAGCGGAGGACCCGGACAACAGCATCAGGGGAGGTACGAGACATACTCCCTCAGCGCCGACGTGGACCGACTCTGCCGGCCGTCAGCGGAGGAGCCGGACAACAGCATCAGGGGAGGTACGGGACATACTCCCTCAGCGCCGGCGTGGACCGACTCTGCCGGCCATCAGCGGAGGAGCCGGACAACAGCACCAGGGGAAGTACGGGACATACCCCCCTCAGCGCCGGCGTGGACCGACTCTGCCGGCCATCAACGGAGGAGCAGGACAACAGCATCAGGGGAGGTACGGGACATATCTCGTCAGCGCCGAAGTGGACTAACTCTGCCAATCATATATATCCCATAGACCCAGAAATGTCGAGCTTCTTCTGATCGGCGCTGTAATGCTTTCGCCAACAAATTTTGTAAGCAAGGAGGGCCCTCAGTTCTAATACTTCGGACACTATGCACGGCATTTTTGGCAGTGCAGCAATCTGCTTTCACGGCGCTGAAAATCAAGTCCATATCGACTAGCAACTAACATCACCAAGATTTCGCTTCGACGGCAAAGAGCATTTCTCTTATATCCTGACGTGAGCGTGGAAACGTCTTCCTCGACTTCCATCAGCCTTTTGAAGTGTCAAACCACATCTAATGTGCATGTGGGTACAAAAGTTTTCCCCCCACACACCCATGCCAAAACGTACAGAAAGATGGAAAGTTGCTGTGACACATCGGGGCACATCGCGACCATTGGCGTTGCCGTGGCGACGCGCTGCCACCGCTCCCCTGTTCTGCTGGCCACCTGGAGCCGCGCGCCTGCAGCTGCCTGCCAGCGGCCGCCAGCCCACCGGGCCGGCCAGCCCGCCACCGGCCGGCGGGGTCGAGCCCGGCCGGCCCGTGCACCGGTCCAGCCAGGCTCGCAGCCGGAGCCGGAGCCGGAGACCAGCGGCGGAGGCGGAGGCGGAGGCGGCCACGCGCCGGTCCGTCGCTGCAGCCCGGCCTCACCCGAGCGCTGCAAGCCGGGCATGCCGAGGCGAATTGTCCCCCCCCCCCTGCCCGAGTCGGGAAATAGGGGACGGGACGGGACAGGACAGGACAGGACAGGACAGGACAGGACAGGACAGGACAGGACAGGACAGGACAGGACAGGACAGGCATGGAATGACAAAACATGACAGGACATATGACAGCACAGCGCAGGACCGGACAGCTCGGGCCAGACAAGACGGGACAGTCGCGGGCGTGCCGCACCCTCCGTCGTCACGTGACGTGCGTGCAGCTCAGTTGTTTGTCCATCCGACCGGCCGGCCGCCCGGCGCGTGACGTCACGGGTACCGGTACACATCGATTCCGCGGCGCGCGCGCCACGCCCGGCCCGAGGCGCCACGTGCCGGCCTGGGGCCGGGTCGCGAGGCGGCACGCACAGCCGCGCCCACCTCATGAGCGCCCCCCCCCCCCCCCCAAGACGCTATTGATCGGGGAGGAGGCGGAGGGCAGTCGCCGGCGGTCGGGCGGTGGCGGTCGCGCTCCCGCCGCGCGCCGCGCGCCGCGCCGGCCTTATTGACGTGCACAGGTCGATAGTGATGGGTCGGCCTCAGCGGCGGCGACCGCGGCGCCCGGTCACACGCGCGCCCCGCCGACGTGCTCACACACACACACACACACACCTGTTGCAGGGCTGCTCAGGGGCGAACCAACGCGTACCGCCCGCCCCCGGCCACCGGCCGCACGGTGCAGCCCCGGCCGCCGAGCACGAGGTTCCGTGTGTGCCGGCGTCCCCCTCCCCTCGACCTCTCGCCCCCGCCCGTGACTGCAGGGAGATGAGCGGCGAGAGGCGGTCCGCCGCGTCGCCCCTCCCGCCGCAGCTCGGGTGTTGACCCACTGCGCGCGTGGACGGAGAGCGGATGGCGCCGATCGCCGCTGGCCGGCTCCCTTGCGCCATCTATCCCGTCCAGCTGCTCCCGGCCACGACAAAGACGCCACGCTGGACAGATAGCGTTGCAACGTCGCCGTCGCGCTGGCCGCTCCGCCACGCCGGGACGCCGCCGATTTAAATGGTACCAAGCCCGCCGCCAGCAATACACGTGCAGTTTGTTAAATTTGACAGCGTTTTAAGTTGGTGGGGTCCAGCATGTGCGAGGGAAACGGAGCCGTGAAACGGATTTCCGTCGCTCATGGAGAGACGAAGAGTGCTCTGCGCTGTTGTGTCACGGTGTACCTACAGCACCACGCCAACCGTACCCTGGGCAAATCCCGATCAGCCGGGCCCAACGCAAATCTACCATTCCCACCGCACGCGATTCTCGTCCCTACCGGATTACATTGCCAGCCCCGCATCCAGGCTTTGTCCCGATCAATACGGTCGAGAATAGCTTGCGTTGGCCTCCCCAAGTCTCGGCAGCATTATTGATTTTCCAGGCTGTTCCCTATCCGGTTGTGACCACTGCCATAAAATCATAGCTTCAAAATGTACAGCGAAGCCTCTGACATCTCTACGCTCATACCAACGAATACAGTTTACATTCAACTGTCCCCAAGATTGAAAAGCACGAGGGTTACGGATAACAATTCAGTTTACGCCAACTTTTCAAGCCACCAATATGCGCAACATACGGCGCAGTCGCCAAATAGGAGTCAAAACATAGCAATGATGGGGCTGGCAGCAGGATCAGGAACATGGCCTAGCCAGGATATTCGAACACCCATAGAAGCCTGTTTTCTGGGTAAGCCATTTTTCAACAAACAGCCCATCACATCCAAGGTTACAGCATAGCGCCGTGAAAATAACGTTCCACCAAGACATCGTTCATAGTCCGCAAACGTGCCGACAAATTTGACGTCATCGAAGGCTCGGTTGCAGACTTCCAGACTAGTGTCAGTCATCCGCACCTTCCCTGCGTCGTTTCGACGGTCAGGCGGGCCATTTTGCTGGGCCGTCATTCACCACCGAGCGAGCGCCAGTCACGGACCCCCCACCGCTGCCGCACGCGGTCCGGGCACGAGGCACCCATTCAGCGGCGTGTAATCAGTTGCCGAACTCGCCACCGCCAACTTTTGCCATAAACACTGGCCGCGGGAGCCGAGTGAATGACCGCGGCGGCCAGCTGTGTCGCCGGCGCACGGCCGGCAGCCGGGGACGGCGCCCCGTCCCGACGCGCCACGCAGACAACCGCGTGACCTTGGCGGGCTTCCCTGTCGGCAGCCTTGGGCAAGGTCACCAGCGGCCTCAGTCCGCGGGAGGGGCGCGCTTAGCCCCCGACGCGTCGGCCAGTGCAGGACAGCGCCGCCGCGGTTCCCTGCCCGGTCCCCGCCGCAGCCCCGCCCGCAGTCGGGCCGGGCGGCGCGGGCGAGCCGGTGTCGCTGCGTACATCACTGCTCTCCCCCCCCCCCCCCCCCCCCCCTCCTGACCCCCGCCACCGACCACCGGTGTCCGCCCGCGACGTTTTGGCAGTTTGCCCGTTTCCTCTCCCGCGGCGAACCTATCAGCCATTTTTAGTGACGGCATTGCCCGTTGCTGAGCACCGGTGAAAGGGGACGGCTGGGCCACGACAGCACACGAGACCCACATCCGGCCACAGACGAGGCTGCCCATCGCGCAGGAGCTCGGGCAATCCCTCGCAGACGTTCATAACGACTGGGCATTGCACTCTTAAACTTGCCTATCCCTTCCCACCATAATAAGAAAGAAAAGAAAACTTCGAAGCAAACTAACCATGAGCAGTGAAAGCAAGCAAGCAAGCCTTTCTTCATCGGTGATTACCCAGATCGAATCAGCACGAATGAGACAGGTCACGGCTCACGTACACCATCCAAAAGGTCAATGCTGGTGACGATTTGGGTTTTAGGGCGCGCCGTCTGCATTGGCCATATTGGCACTAGGCCAAGCTGGGCTGCAATGGCCCATATTAGAGAACAAAGCGACCCACAACGACCATGCTAATAGCACAAAATCGCAGAAGCTAGATGCTTGGTTATATGAGCCTTTCGTATGACAAAACGTTCAACAATGGGGAAACACAGTGTTCGAATAGATCACACAATCCGTCATCTGTGCCATGTGGTCACGCGGGCTGGATGCACGCCTTACAGACCCTTGACACTTTACCGAGAAGTGAAAACGTGACATTCACAGGTACTCCACGGCCTCAGTCATACACGCAGTCCACCACACCAAACAGCACGACCACAACTGATTCACGCCTTAACCAGGCACCGCAAACTAATCCACCAAATGACCCACCGCCGAGGTAACGCCGCGAGTCGTCTGCCACCCAGTCCGGGTCACCAGTGCAGCTCACCGCGCCACCGAAGGACGCCGGGCGTGGCGCTGGCTCACCGCCGTTAAACACCCGCGGTTCCCTCCCCAGGCGCTCCACATTTCGGACCGTGCCGGGATCGGAGCGCCACACAGCTAATGTCGCTCCCGGAATAACCGACGGGCCCGCCAAGCTGATCGGGCTGACTGACAGCTCAGCTAGGGGCACGCGCCCCGCCGTACACGGTGGGATCTGCAAGCACGGGAGGATCATGGGGAGCGAGCGAAACAGCGACGAGCGCGAGGACGACGGAGACGGCACGCAACACGAAGAAAGAAGGTAGAGAAGAGGATGGATAGGGGGAGAAGAGGAGGGGGAAGCCGACGGGTGTCGGCAAACTACCACGCGTGCACGCGTGAGAACAATGCAACAGTCTGCGGTACTTACGTGGCCGATACCATTAACACCGTAACCGCCGGCGTTCACGAAACCCTGAAGAACGGACAAAACATCAGCGTTCGACAGTGGCCGTGCACGACAGAAGGCGGGCACCGGCGGGCTGGAGCAGTCGAAGGTATGGGGCAGAGCCGGCCCCAACAGCCCGGTGCGCGGCAACACAGACACGGCACGCGCAGCCGGCGCAACGTCCGATGAACTCAAACTAGAACGTCTGTCCTGGCGATGAATGCGCAGAAAAATCGGCACCAGCCGGGATTCGAGCCTAGAGAGGCCCGGACGTCACGACGGGACCGCTACAACAGATGGGCCGTACGGGGGCTGCGGACTGAAGCGGCGGGCGGCGGGAGACGCCGCATGTAGCAGCCGTCCGGACAGCCGGAGCAGCGCAACAGACGAGGACGCCGCCGACGGCTGCTGCCGCGGAGGGCATGCCAGCGGTGATGGCACTTACATAGTCGTGGAACGCCTTCGCTTCGCTTGAGTGGTCGCACGTTTCCCTCCGCTCCGGTGCCGCGCAGTACAGGTCCCAGAATACACTGTCAACAGGCAAAAACTGGTCGGCACAAACATCAGTTATGGAGCCGTTATCAGCCCGCGGATTCGCAGCACGCATCTCAGCGGGCCCATCAAACGCTTCAGTCACGACAGTCCTCGGCGTTCAATGTCGCAGCCAAAATGCAAATCGATTTCGACAACAACAATTTCTGCATTCTGCACTGGTACCGTTTGCATCGTATAAAGGGCGATTTCACACATGGTTTTCGCGGTTGCACATATGCACGCACGTTCTACGAATAACTTAAGTTAAAGCTGTACGCCATATCAATCAATAATTTGCCAGTCCCATCAGTGTACAAAAAACGACGACATATAGCACTACGAGAATGTCTGCATCGATCCGAAGCAAAACAGGATACCAAAGATGAAACCACCCCACTGCCGGCAACAACACTTTCCTAAATTGTGGATGAACCCTCGCAATGTTGTTGTTCCTTCATCTGGTATTGATGACGATCGCCCGTCTCAGCAGTACGAGGGGGGGGGGGTTATGCGCAGTCGCCGTGTCTCCAGACACACAGGTCCATGAAGGCTGCAGGGCGCCACAGACCACCCCCGAACCCCGACCAATCCACCGACGGCGCCGACCGCGCAAGACCAGAGGAGGAAAGCGCCGCTCTGTTCTGCGGCGTCAAATCTGATCATTCTGGTCTGGTTCCGCCGGTCAAAATATAGCCTGATGCACATGGCGCCCAAGTTGGCCATGATTACGACGCCATGGAAGTCGTGCGATCCGGTGGAGCGCGAGCTCTGACGCTTCCGGTAGCGAATATTTGTGGGCTCCATGTCCGTGTTCGTGGGTTATGAACTGGCTGCCGCACGCAATCAGCTGATTCTTGGCGGGATGAAAATTGCACATGTTTGTAACTCGGTGCATGAAGGCGGTGAAATAGCGTCGCTTGATGCAACTGTAAGGTCTTCATTACCATTACTTTTTGGTTTTTGAGACTAGGTTCAGAATTGGCTTGCATGGGCACAAACACAAACTTCTCAACGCAGCGCTATCTTTGGCTTGTGCGTTGTTAATTATATGCCCATACCCACTATTAATTATACATAAAATAGGCTGCGCTCTGACCGAAAGCATGTCTAACGATTTCCCCTGTCATGTCGGATTCAAACATGAGGATTCCATGCGACTTTTGCTGGCTGTCTTATTCGAGAAAAGCAATGATGATTTTAGTACGGAAACTTCAAGCACGTGTGTATAAAAAATTGGCTTGGTCGTTAGGTAAATGTGTCAAATGCACAGCTAACGGGTGTGAACCAGAATCCGACCGGATTCAGAGTCGACTGCGGATTGTCATGACCATTCGGAAGTCGGCTCCAAAGACTCGATTCCTTGAACGGACGAATCACGCCCAGAGCAGGACCTATCAGCTGAAATATCCAAGGACCTGGACTCGGACTCAGACTTAAACCCAAAGGTCTACTCACACGGACGTTTATTCGGTGCGCCTGACGCGCGCGCGCAGCCCAAGGAATGTGTGTGCAGGTGACGTCATAAGAAAAGTGTGACGTGCAATACACACATAACGCCACTCAGCGCAGATTGCAGCCAAATTAGACCTTACTCAGTCCATTCCTTGCACAGCATGATCCACCCTGGTCAAGAGTCACACATACATTAGAGCTGAGTAAAATGAGTTCCAAAATTTCGTTAGAGTTTGGTCACAGAAGACATGCCACGAGATGATATTCAACACATTGACATGATTATTGGTATTTCGTTGAACTCATTGGATGATATTTGACTAGTTGGCTTTGGCATCATGACACCTAGTGTATACTGTTAAATACCAGCACACTGATCAAAATAGCCAAAACTACCTATATTGATCTATGACCCACCTTATCATTAAAACCGAGTTTTGTGGCCCATAAAGTACGATGCATTAAACAAGTTCATCTACGATTTTATCCAGACACAACTACTATCGCGGATATGATGAGCTAACCCTCACCATTTCAAGACCTCCATGGCACCATACGTGATAAGATCTCAATCGGCTGCCATGGAATGTCTGGGACGCCCAGAACGAGATACCTTACTGACCACAGCCGCTGATAATGCTACGCTCCCAATCTACCCTACCGATTTGCAAGAGCTTTCACCCATTAATTCAGTACCCTCCATTTATTTGGTCAATTGACGTACGCTGACATGGAATGATGACACCAGTCCCATTTACTTATATACTGCCTTTCAGTCTGACGAGAGTTCTCTGCTCGCGAAAAACGTCGGTTTTCACAAAACCTTTACCATCAATTTCGCAAGGCCTGTTTGCTCGTTCACTCCCGCTATCCTCACTTGAAATCGGTTACAGGTCGTCAAATAACCTTAAATGACCTAAGCGTGCTCTTCAGCTTACAGACAATTCTACTCCGAGACGCGGATATACCCACCCGACCGACGCCTACGAAAGCGCCACCACTTTGCTCGCAACGTCCGGTTTTCTTGGCAACTCAAAACATGGTCACCTCAAATCACATTGGAGGTACTCAAATAACCTCTTACGGCCGCGACTGTCAATGCTGCGTCTGAAATCACTGGCAGAACATATATTTTGCGCGTAAAATGCTAACACTGCTTCCCTTTCTGTTCGCAAGCTGTCATCTATTGATCCAATGATGTTCGCAATGGCATGATAACTTGTAGTGCAAATATATAATGATGTTAACGGTACGAAAATAAAAATAAGACCGACTGACCCCCAAGACAAGACGCATAACACTAGAAACGCATGCGTCTTCAACTTGAGACGGGGGGCTCGGATAAGTTTGAGATCTCGGTACGGTTTGAGTTTAACGGCTGAATTGATAAAGAGCGCGTGCCTTAGAGTAGTGGTAGCAATTGGGGCCTTCGGGCGATTCGACTGCGTGGTCATAAAGATAACTTGGAGAAAGTTGGACCGCGAATTCGCCCAAAAATGGACATGAACTTAACCACCGGTACACATAGGTTACAACATCTGGACACAAGTCTTAGCACAAAAACTCCTGAGAAGCAGAACGGCTGAACTCGGAATCACATGGCATGAAACGAGCGAAATGCAAAGATTTGAACTTGGGCTCAAAGTCTGTTGATTTAATGCCCAAAGACTCATATCAAACCTCAAGCTTAAAGCACCGGGGCCTGGATGCAAGACCCAGGACTCAGATTTTACTAACAATCGATGCCACACGACCAGGACCTCGATCTCAAGGTCATAATAACACAAGACAACAATGGCCAATGACTCGGACTCGCACTACTGCACAGCGGGGGCGAATATTCGGATCGGACTTCGGCATTTCTGAAAGGGTCGGTGCACATCTCCGGATCGGAGCGCCCCGACCCGGACAGGACTCATGCCTAACAGACTGAACGTGCTAATCTTGAATTGTGCGGGCAGCAAAAGAACGACTTTAAAAGGCACGAGGAATCGCCCAACACCGTCAGTCTTCGGAGCAGCGCACAAGCGAGTGGCCTCAGCGGCCTCGCGTCCACCGCACTTATCGAAATCCCATCAGAGTGTACGTGCTATTTAAGACCCTGGCAGGCAAGCGGCATTCAGCCAGGAGCTAGTAGGTAATCATGGCAGCTTCCCAGCGGGGTATTGCGGTAGGTCCGCCACAAAAGGCGGCCGTAACTCATTCGACAGTCCGGCAGGTAGGGGCAGTGGTGGGGAGGGGGAGGGGCCGTGAATCCTCACATGCGCCCAAGCCATATAAATCATCGTACAGCTCACTCGACGGTTGGAACACTGTCGCGTGGCACAAAACAAATTGACGGCATTCTCGACGCAGCCGCACGCGACCACTGCCGCTGCCGTGACTGGCCGGTGTTGAGCGCGGTACAGCCGGTGATGGCCGCTTGCTGCGCGAGGACAGCCAGCGGCGCGCCATTCCATTTGCCAGTGATGCAAGGCACTATGCTACTACAGAAATGTGCCGCGTGGGGGCGGGGGGGGGGGGGGGTGATGGGTCTCTATATACTATAGTTCATGCGCCCCATGGATGTGTTCGCGACGCTAAGATCAGGGGGAGCGTTGTGATCTCGACCTGGGCTTCAGGCGACGAATGTCTTGTGTTATTATCATATTCTTCCGCAAGTTGCCGTTCCCAAACTATCCAGTTTCAGTCGTCCTGAAACTTCCTCCTCTTTTGACTCCTTTGGTATAGTTCTTGTTGCTAGGAGTTTCCCCCTTTAACGTGTACTAAAACCAGCGGCATTCTGGCATCAACATCTGGCCTATGGGGCAAATACGCCATAGCGGCTTTCATTTAGGCGGCGTTTTAGTCCATGGTGTTGCGGAGGACAACACGGGGCAAAACTGGGAGACATTCAAGTTCTTCGCGTTTTTTAAGGGAGTGGAATGGGGGGGGGGGGGGGGAGCGGAGTCGGAAGCCTACTTTTTAACCTTCCTAATTTTAATCGGAAGCCTACTTTAAAGAAGCTTTACTTCTTTAATCTTCAAGATAAGGGCCTTCTGTCCGTTCCACCGGGTGCCTTCCTTGGGCTATCAGCAATTTGGGCCATTATAGAATTTTGAGAAAAGATTTTGCGCGCATCGGGCCGTACTGGAGGCGTTTTGCCAGGCTGATGAACACTGAGAACACAAAACTGTTCAAATGTTCAACTATGTGTAATGCACAGGAATATGTCAATGCATGTTTTTATACACACCAGCCTTTTTAGAATTGACAATGCAAATAAAACACCTCAGGGAAAACAAGCATTGTTTCTTTGCTGGACCCAATCCCGTGCACACAGTAATGTTGCAGTTCAGTTCTGGCCTTTGGATGGATCATGCGGCAGGTCCACATGTACTCCACAGTGGCATCAGCGCTCCAGCAGTGCTATAAACCTATGTAAGCCAGCACTATGCCGGCGCTGTCCGCCGAGGCAAGACGAATATAACAAACATCCTTCAATTGTTCCGTGTTTGTTGGCACTGAAGGTCAGGTTTTTCGCTAGCCTTCCTTATTCCGTACAAATAACCTATTGCTAGGTACAATAGCACCTTTGTAGATGAGCGGCTTCTTGTTCAAAGAGCATTCACGGTGGTACAACTGCACCTTCATTTCCCTTCCATAAAGTAGCTTTCAAATATGGTTGGTCGCAGGCGGCCGCCAGTTTCAAATGAGACAGTTTTAGATGACGTTCTGGGAAAGCCGACTGGATGGTGGCTTACAGCGGTTTCATGGCTCTTATGGACCCATGTCTGTATACCGTATCGTGGGGGGGGGGGGGTAGCTTGAAAAGGGCCACATCGCTTTCAAGAATCGCTGCTACCTCCATACCTTCGCAACGATATGGCATGCCGACCATCGGCCCAGACAACAAGACGGCTCACATATTAGTGGAATTCTAAACATGAAATCAAATATCTTCCTGGGTAAAAACACAGCAAATAACCTATGCGTCATCCCGCCTGAAATCGGCTAACGGCCCCAACATTCCACCACGACGTTCTAACGCCAAACGACTCTCCTAGCAATCCCACAACGCCCCAACGCCAACGAACACCTAGCAATCCCACAACGTCCCAACGCCAACGACCTAGCCAATCCACCCACATAAGCACCCATCAGCGCTGCACCGCCCGCCAGCCTATAACCCGTGCATCCCACAACCCACAGCTCTCAACCCAGCCGTCCTGCGCTTGCAGCCAACCAGGTGCCGGGTGTGGCCACCCCGGCGCTGCCACATGTCCGTCCACAGTCGGCTTCACGTCCGCTGCCCCCCCCCCCCCCCCCCCCCGGCCGCCCGCCGCCGCCGCGCTGGCTCACGTGGCGGCACCACGTGAGCTGGCGCCCACGCCGCCCCCTCACCTGGCCGCGAGTCTTACTGAATGTTAAGAGCGGAAGCAGAGGTGGCGCCCGGGTTTCGAATCCCCGCCACATCACGCGCGCCGAGTTAAGTGGCCGACATGTCCCGTGCATCCGGCACCACGAGATAATCGCCCGCGCTCATGCCCACGACAAACCATCGCACCCCGTGACGCAAAGCATACCGCGATTTCGTTCACATAAACAAGCTTGGGCTGGTGCAATGCACGCTGGCCACTATATCCGAACGATACCAAAACGCCCGGTCCGGCAGCTGGAGCCATGGCTTTCAAACTGGCTGTGCGGCCCACCACCGCGGCCAAGAGCAAAATATGAGTTCCTAGAGCACGGCCGGAGGATTGTCTGCCAATCGTCAATTTTAAAGTAGCTTCGGAAACCCGTTAAAAACCACAGCTTAGGAGTGTGATGAAAAACTTCGAGATGCTCAGGCTAGGAGCTTTGAGACACAGCAAGCCTAATCTAGGTCCCCACCAGCTCCTAACCGGTATAACCAGCATCCAAAGCAGACAGCTCGCTAAGAAACAGGAAATCTGAACCGCTGTCAATTTCGACCGCCTTTCACTGACAGTCGAGGAGATGAGTAGATAACGTTACCTGCGCGGTCATCGTGTTGTGAATATCAAAGGAGCAATACTGTCCGCATTGACAAGCATATGACACGTAACTATAAAAGATAAGACATGTCCCATTTATGCGTACAAGTGACGCAAGATTTCGACGTTCTTACACAGTAAGACCAACGCGTTACATTCTTCTTTGAACGGCACGCAGACTCTGGGGCGCCCATTTTCCCCAATGGGTCACGTCTTACATGCTTTCTGGGCCGTCCACGGCGGCCAGGCCTCGGCCGTCCACCGCTCAGTGC
>NW_023597034.1:29625185-29696716 GCF_011947565.3 Pollicipes pollicipes | reverse complement strand
ATACCATAGCCGCGCTTCCCGTCGTTGCGTCCCTAATAGGAAGATAGGTTTATTATCTTGCTAATGAGCCGCTCCGTATTGTCAGCATGACGATATCGGTTGTGCGTTTATTTACCGCAAGCAATTCCAGCAGAGGCCAACACCAGAGCTGCCCACATGATGCACAGGTTTTAAGTGCCAATGGTATGAGCAATAAAGAGGCTTTGTCGTCTAGACATGTTTATATTTTGGTGTCTCTGGCTGGTTCTGTGGTTGAATGTGGTTTTGTTTTTTGTGGTATGTCGGGTCATGTTAGTGTTTTTGGTGTTTACTGAACCCTTGGGGTTTACCGGACACTGGTGGTGCCACATGTGCCGGATGGGCTGTGGTGGTGTAATCATATTCAACATCATTGCGAATGAACCGTCGTAATATGTGTGTCTGAATGACATTGAGCATTTTGTTGGCATTGTGAAGAGCTCCTCGTGCAAGGAATCGACTGATATACCATCAGGCTGCCAGGGCTCTGGCAATCCTGGAACCTGGCTGTGGCCCGTGAAAAGATTCACGCTCGTGTGCTTTGGTACCTTCCTGCATTTTAGTCATTATACATTAAGAAGTTTGCGTTGTGTTTGAGGGGTATTTGAACAATCCATCTGCAAGGTGAGCATTCTTTAGTCCACTTTTAAAGCGATATTCAAATTGCTCCAATCTTGACTTATCAGCAGACAGGATGGGTGTACAGGTATAATAGTTGTTATGATCTGGCATGCAAATTCTGTGGATCTTTCAGATGTGGAAATGAAGAACTCATGTGGATAAATGTGGATAGCCCTTTTCTTTTTGCTCCTGTGTGTGTGGGTCACAAGTTTTTGAACTTTGAACTCTCAACTTTATGCTGCTGCACCATTTGTTTGCTGACAATCTGTGTGTCAAGTGTTGGTTTTGGCTTGTCTTGTTGTGTGGACTTGAATAATTTTTTTGTAATGATGCCAGACTGCAAAAATACATGTCCAGTGTAGCAGCAATGTGGCTGCAATGAGTTTAAGGCACATATGCTGTCAGCACAGGCTTTCAGAGTTTGGTGCAAGGTTACCATCAACTTAAGCACAAAGAAAACTAATTTTTCAAGGCATTATTTTGTTGCTTAGATAATTTCTGGCTAAAATGCTTGATAAACATTTTTCTCACAAATAGTTCAAAATCAATGTCATTCAGCCTGGCCTGAGTATGGCATGCAAGAGAGAGGTTCAGTGTTCCAATACCAGACACAGATGCCATAATGTGTCACCTGGGCAGCAGTGAGTAGTTTTTTCAGACTGGCATCTGATTAGCTGTTTGACAATAATTTGGCTACTGAAATGTGACACCTGATTAGCTATTAATTAGATTACTGATGATTCAAGTGGTAACATATTCATATTTCATACTTCGCACATCTTACAAATGCCCAGATTGGTTTCATATGGGTATGGAAGCAGACTTGCCAAACAGCTTGCTTGTGGATGAACTTGGGAGTGGCCTGGTCAAGTGTAGAAACAAGTGAAGTCTTGTTTAGCCAGGGCAGACTTGATTTCTACAAAATGTGACATGATACTAGTTGAGAATCAAGTCACTGCTATCATTTGCTTCAAGTCATATTTTCAATTCTGGGCTTTTGTGCTGGTAAAAGTGCACATTCACATTGTAAACCATCATGACTGTAATGAAGTCATTTGGATTAGATGTAAGTCTGAATCCATGCCTTTTAAGCAGTTGAAATTTAATGAAGAGGATATCATGTTGTAAATCAAGAGTTGAATGCACCTCCTGCTCTGTATGGTATGTTAGGGCAGAATTAAACAAAAGTCTGCCAAACAAGGTTGTGCTTGACTTAAGTAAAATCCTATTATGCCTTATCAAAATTATTTTTAATGGAGATTTGTGGATACCGTGGCTGCGATAGCATTCATGCCCCTAAATTAATGATTTTAGCCAGCATTTGACATGACCTGAAATATTAGAAGCCAAGTAAATCAAGGTCCTACCAAACCCCATAAGCATTAATATTAAAGCAAGAAAGATCTGATACAACCTTAGTGACATTGGTTTTATTGATTTGTAGGCTTGTAAGATTGTTCATTAAGGTTGCTCAACTATGATGTCTGAATGTGCTGATTTCACCTTTCAGTGATGAGGCTTTGAGCGAGTTGGCCCGCTTCCTGAAGGTTGAGGCCAGACAAGATGTGAAGGCTGCTGCTCTGCAGCATGTTCTTGGTATGTGATGATCATGATCCATTAACAGTGCTATTATCTGGGATGAGATCTTTACCACATTGAACAGTACAACTTGGCTTCAAATGGTGATGCGGTTTAATGTGTTTATTTCCTATGTGACAACAGTTTTATAGGGGATGGTTTGCTGTTGTGCTAAGCACATCACAAATAATGGTAGTCTTAAATCTAGAATCCATGTTTCTTGCATGAGCTCCACAGGATTATGGCGAGTTTGGATTTGTTATGACCTTCAGCTCTTACTGAAGGCCGACTCCAGATGTATCAGCGGCAAGACATATCCATGTGTATCAGTGACCAGGCATATCTCGACCCACCTGTCCATACAGACTGGTCCTGTGTCACATCTGAGGCCCGCCGTGTCTGGCGTCCTCCCTCCGCCACGGACCGCGCCTGTAGCGTTGGTCGCTGCTCGCTCGCCTGGGCGGTGGCGCCCCGCGTGACCCCCGCCCCCCCCCCCACCACAGACACCTCCTGTACCGTCGTTCCGCTTGCTCGCTCCGCCGGCGGCGCTCCACGTGACCCCTCCCCCCCCCCCCCTCCACCACAGACCCTCGTGTACCGTCGATGGCCGCTCTCTCGGCTCGGCGGCGCGCCCCGTGTAACCCCACCCCCTTCCACCACAGACCCCTCCTGTACCGTCGATGGCCGCTCGCTCGGCTCGGCGGCGGCGCCCCATGTAACCCCCCCTTCCCCACCACCCCTCCTGTACCGTCGATGGCCGCTCGCTCGGCTCGGCGGCGGCGCCCCATGTAACCCCCCCCCTTCCACCACAGACCCCTCCTGTACCGTCGATGGCCGCCCGCTCGCCTCGGCTGCGGCGCTCCACGTGACCCGCCCCTCCCCGGCAGGTCTGACCGGCTCGGACGCCGGCTGCCGGCAGCTGATGGCCGCGCCCGAACTGCTGTCGCGCCTGAAGCAGCTGATGGCCGACGAGGCGTCGGCGGCGGCCGGCCGGGACGCGAGTCTGGCGCTGCTCAGCCTGTCGGGCCGGGCGGCGGCCGCGCAGCCTCTGCTGGCGGCGCCCGGGCCCGACACGGCCGCGCTGCTGCTGCGGCTGGCGGCGCGGCCCGACGCGCACTGGCCGACCCCTGCTGCATGACGCTGTCGAACCTTAGCCGCGCGCCGGCGCCGTGCCGCGAGCTGTGGCGCCGCCTGGAGGAGGGCCCTGTCACCGTGGACGACCTGGTGACGGCCCTCTGCCAGCGCGACTACAACACGGCCGGGTGTCACCTGAACTACCTGGGGCCGCTGCTGTCCAACCTCACCCAGCTGCCCGAGGCCCGCCGGTACGGCCGCCGCCGAGCCTCGGGCGCCGACGGCACGGCGCTCGTAGCGGCGTGTGTGCTCATGTCCGGTCACGCTGACGCGCGGGTGCTGGAGTGCCCAAGGGTGCTGGGGCTTGTGCTCATGGTCCTACTTCCGCGTGTTGTCACTGCTGTTTGTTATGAACCGCC
The DNA here is from genome assembly GCF_011947565.3 of Pollicipes pollicipes. Lineage (NCBI taxonomy): Eukaryota > Metazoa > Arthropoda > Thecostraca > Pollicipedomorpha > Pollicipedidae > Pollicipes > Pollicipes pollicipes. The sequence goes on along the minus strand of NW_023597034.1, from coordinate 29,693,006 downwards.
CGGTGCGCACCGAGCATGAGAAGCCATTGTCGGTCATTCAGCCCCTGTCAGCCATTCAGCCACTGTCAGTCATTCAGCCACTGTCAGCCATTGTCTGTCATTCTGTCAGCGGGTTACCTACGAACTACGATCGCGTATTATGCCAGCGCCCGACGTCGGCGCGCCCTAAAACTTCAGCCGTCATAAATGTGTCAGTGTCGCCATGCTGCCTCGCAAAGTACAGAGCTCTCCATTTGGTTGTTTCGGCGTCTGACCTTACCCGTGGAGTACAGCTTTGGCACCATTCTGTTGACAGGTACATGCTGAGCAGGGATCGAGTGCTGTTTCAGCGCGCCTGTTGCCCTTCACAGAGTACAAGGAGTCACTGGTACGGCGAGGAGGCGTCGTCGGCGCCATCAAGAACTGCTGCTTCGAAACAGGCATGTATCGTGCGGATAGAACGCGAGCCAGGCACGGCTCTGCCGCGCGAATGATGAACGGTCCGGCCAGGCGACGTTGACTGGCGTCGCCGTGCCGTTGCCGTGCTTGCCGCGTCGGAGGTGAAGGCTAACATCCACGTGTTATGATGGATGATGTATGCTGCATGTGATGTCTCGGTGGCGTTGTGCCATGCTCAATTATTTTTGTATGATTGTACGCTGCCCCTATCTCGGAGTTCGCCGCTTAACCACATCAGCAGATATATGGCTGTGTTTGGTCCGTGCCATCTGTCGGCCCGACGTCAGCGGCGACTCTGCCGCCGCAGAGAGCCACCTGTGGCTGCTGGGTGACGAGGTGGACCTGCTGCCGCGGCTGCTGCTGCCGCCGCTGACCGGCCCGGAGCCGTACGACGACGAGGACATGGAACAGCTGCCCGTCGACTTGCAGTACATGGACGAGAGCAAGACGCGGGAGCCCGACGTCGACATACGCCGCATCCTCCTCGAGGCCATGACACAGGTGCGCGTTGATGTGAAGCCACCTGACCTGACCTGACCTCACTTCACTTAATGTCACCTCACCTCACCCCACCTCACCTCATCTCATCTCATCTCATCTCATCTCATCTCATCTCATCTCATCTCATCATCTCACCTCATATCACCTCACCTCACCTCACCTCACCTCACCTCACCTCACCTCATCTCATCATCTCACCTCACTCACCACCTCACCTCACCTCACCTCACCCGAGCCGGTGCTCCGATGGCCGCCTGCCCCGGCTAGAGCTCTCCCGACGCCGGCTCTCTGGCGCCTCGGTGCACACACCGAGCGGAGGTCTCGCAGCACCCCCCCCCCCCCCCCCCTAAGAACCGTGCGGTATCGCGACGTGCGAGGCCGTGCTGGCTGGCACTGTTCCCAGAGAACGCCCGCTGGGCGGGTGTTCGTGACGTCGATGTTGGTGAGCGCCAGTGTGCATACATGTCTTGGACACCCCTGAGACCCAAGCTGAATAATTCGGGGTGAGGGACAGAAAAGCCCGGTGGGATCTCTGCTAATAGGGGAAGCATGGGAACAAGGCCGCTGAGCCGGAAAGATGGGACAGAAGTGAAACGAATAAACTGTATTCGTTTCACTTCTTCGTATAAGGAAGGTAGCAGCTCACGCTGCTCGGACGCGGACGGTGTCATGCCATCTACAATGGCCGTATCGGGCGATGAGGGAAGACTAAGGAAATACACACAGAATGACAGTGGGGCAAATGGTGGGAGAATGTTACATGTGCTCTGCAGGCGTCGCTGCTTCCTGTGCGTCGTCTCGTCCCCCTTTGTCCCGTCACGTGACGCGTTTGTTAGTTCATCGCTCTATCGCCGGGTGTGGCGTGCCGTTCACATCTGATGCATGCCGCCGGCCAGTAGCCTTATTATCACGGATTGTTGCTATGATTTTTTATTCTGACATTCTTTGCTGGCCTGTTTTCACGTTTTTTTTTTGTTAGAATTCTGCCAATATCTATCTGCTCTCCATATATGTCTGCTGTCCTTGTATCGGTGGGTTCTGTTTCCCTCCATGTTCCTTCACATACCATGCACATTTATACCCACACATTTCTCACGACTTTGCGCTGGGAAGTATGACGCCATTGAAAGCTTCCCGATGTGAACTCTTGCGCCTACAAGTGTCCAACACCGACACTTGTTTACACGCGTCATCCGCCCGGCTTGGACAGCTGCGCACGGCTGGGTACCGTCTGAACACTTGCATCCACGGTAGCACCGATCAGCGCGCGAGCCAGTCGGAGGCCCAAGCTGCACACATCGGCTCTCGGGCGCGTCCGACAACGGTGTCCTCAAAGTGTCGCGACCGAACGTGTTTTAACCGGGATTCGAACCCTGGCGCCCACGTGGGAGTCCAAGGCGCCAACCACTCGGCGACCGCGCCCCCGAGCGGTGCTGGGTGACGCGTCGCACTCACCGACGGCCTCGCTGGCAGCTGTGCGCGACGACAGACTCGCGCGAGCTGGTCAGGGCAAGGGTGCCTACCTGATCCTGCGCGAGTACCACAAGTGGGAGACAGACGAGGAGGCGTTGCGGCTCTGTGAGGAGTTGGTCAACATCCTCATCAAGTAAGGGACGCGGCAGACCACGTGGGCGCTAGTGCCAGCTCGCCAGGCGTGTGGTGATCCTGGTTTGAGTGAACGCGTCTGGATAGTACAGGGAATGTGAGCGAGTGATCGCCGCTTGGACATGCCTGGCCGTGGTGAGCGGGGTGTTTTGCGCAGTGGGCTTCAAGCTGGCGTCGGCGGAGCTGCGCCGCGCCGCTTCTGATTCGCTGTCTCTGACGGTTCTGGTGGGCCCCGTGGTGCTGCGTCTGCTTGGCTGTCTCTGACGGGTGTTCCGGTGGGCCCCGCGATGCCGCTTTTGCTTCGCTGTCTCTGACTAGTGTTCCGGTGGGCCCCGTGTTGCCCCGTCTGCTTCGCTGTCTCTGACTGGTGTTCCGGTGGACCCCGTGTTGCCCCGTCTGCTTCGCTGTCTGACGGGTGTTGCGGTGGGGCCCGTGGCGCCGGTTCTGTTTCACTGTCTCTGACGGGTGTTCCGGTGGGCCCCGTGGCGCCGCGTCTGCTTCGCTGTCTCTGACGGGTGTTCCGATGGACCCCGTGGCTCCGCGTCTGTTTCACTGTCCCTGACGGGTGTTCCGTTGGACCCCGTGTTGCCCCGTCTGCTTTGCTGTCTGACGGGTGTTCCGGTGGACCCCGTGTTTCCGCGTCTGCTTCACTGTCTGACGGGTGTTCCGTTGGACCCCGTGTTGCCTCGTATGCTTTGCTGTCTCCGACGGGTGTTCCGGTGGACCCCGTATTTCCGCGTCTGCTTCGCTGTTTCTGACAAGTGTTCCGTTGGACCCCGTGTTGCCCCGTCTGCTTTGATGTCTCTGACGGGTTTCCGGTGGACCCCGTGTTTCCGCGTCTGCTTCGCTGTCTCTGACTGGTGTTCCGTTGGACCCCGTGTTGCCCCGTCTGCTTTGATGTCTGACGGGTGTTCCGGTGGACCCCGTGTTTCCGCGTCTGTTTCGCTGTCTCTAACGGGTGTCCCGGTGGACCCCGTGGCGCGCGTCTGCTTCGCTGTCTCTGACGGGTGTTCCGGTGGACCCGGTGGCACGGATCACAAGACGCGATGCCGCGCCGCGTCGGACCGTGCCGGTCGGTCTGCGCTGGTTAAGGCAATGGCCAGCCGTGTACTAAATCTATTTGGCCCGACATCCGAGGCCCCGTCGCGATTGGGATAACGGCCCAAGGATTTGCCGCCCAATGTGACGACCTGATCACGTCGGCGTCACGGAAGGCTACTCGTCGCTTCGTCAGGGTGGCGGCAGGTTGAAAATCGGTGTCACGTCTGCAACGGGACGCAATTGTAACGTGTTCGTCCTTGTTAAAGTGAGTCTCGTATCTGAGTGCTATCAGCAGAGGACAAAGCATGCTTGGGCAGCATACCCCGGGCGTTTTTACAGCATCTATTATTGTTGTAAAGAGGTCGGGGTATTATGATTTGGTCAAGACAGATCCGTTGCATCATGTCTTGTGTAATGTCACACCAAACTGTTAACCGGGTAGCAGCGGCGGCTGGCGGCCATACCGGTGTCCGTTGGCTGTTGTTATTCCTGATCACGTGGCACATGTCTTTCTGCACAGTCCGGCATGCAAGAGGCTGGCTGGCAAATCGGCATTCAAGAGCCATTTTCTCGTGATGCATAGCAATCTGGCTTCTCAGTTTAAACTGCGTTTTCATGCAAAGGCGAAAGATTTCCCGTAATCCCCGTACTTCTTGATGATAAAAAGTGGGCTGATGCTCCAGATTCGCCACTGACAAGGCGAGAATGAACTGCAATATGATTTTCTGTGGCTGTGAAGACATGGCCTGCCGGGATTTGAGCGTACAACAGTCGTCCTAGTTTAGTGAAGGTGCAGTCAAGTGATAACGGTACATGGGACGACCAGGACCCGTCATGGTCTGGTATGCGAACGTCACTGGTTCGGCCGCCGGGCCTGCTGGTACCGCTTCAGCGCAGTCTATTGGCTGACGGTCGACGTCCTGTGGTGTTTGTGTTGCTCCGCAGCCCGTGACTGGATTGCTCTTGTGATTTGCTCGACTGATCGGCGGTCCGTGGCCGGTGTTGTCCCGTGTTCTGCTGTCATTGTCAGTGCGGCTGCCGACAGGACGGAGCCCGAGATCGGCGTGGACAACCTCAAGGCGGTGGACATCCCCAGCGACGTGGCCGCCCGGCTGGACCAGGTCACGTGACCACACAGGCCGCACGGACGCCTTCTTTTCAATATATTTACAACAACTTGGACTTGTGCTGTACATGAAAATGAAAGGCTCGGACAAACCATGAATGAAACGATTTTGATTCGTTTTCACGTGCGCCGCCGGCTGGACGCCTGCGGCGTACAGAGCCGCACCGCGGCAGACAGCAGGCGGCGGCGCGCCGCCGGCCGCTGGCGCCTCCCCCTATGTACACGGCGCGCGGCGGCCAGGCGGACGCCACACAACTCAGGGACGCGCGCGCGCGAACCGACGGTGCTTTTGGCACGGCGGGACCACAACAAACAAGAACGCGACGTCGAAAGAAGCTCTCAGATCCGGCGGCCGGGCGACGCGCTCGCGGGAGCGCGAGCGGACGCCGCGGCCCGGGCGGCGCACCAGACAGGTCGGGACCGCGCGCAGAACAAATGCAGCCGCGCAAAGCCGGTGCGGAGAACAATTGCGGTCGCGGGATGCCGGCGAGCGGACGCGATGAGAATGTTATGAACACAAAACGACACAAAATGGCTCATGAGATGCAAAAGGCATTGTCCTCAGAATAGAAGCATGCATTGTTCGCGAGCGGCATCCGAAATGTACAGCAGTCAACACTGACCTATCAACATCTCTTTATATCAAATAAATCAAATATTGTACTCTCCGTAAGGTAGTCAACAAAGAAGGAAAATATCCGATCCAATTAATTTAAATAAAACAAACACATTACGCTTACTTATAAATATTTGGACCAAATGGAATCCACAACACTGATAGGTTTCTCTCTCTCTCTCTCCCACCCTTTCACTCACGTATTCTTCGCACTCGCGACGACATCCGCGCATACGCTCGCTCGCACTGTCACGCTCTCCTCCCTATCTCTCCGTCTGCCGCGCGCGCGCACAAGTCTCAAACACTTGTATGGACACGTTTGTTTTCCACTGCCGGCGGCGGCGGCGGCAGCGGCCGGCGGGCGGACTGGCAATACTGCAGTCTGGGGCCTGCCGCGGGCCGGCTATTGCATGAAGCCGCCGTAGTCGGGTTGGTCGCCCTCTTTCTCGAACCGCTTGGCCTCCTCTTGCATGCTCTCCTTGATTTTGAGTATCGCCGCCGACTCGTTCGAGTCCTGCCGACACAGGGGGAGTTGTGAGCGGCGGACGTGCGGGCTACGAGGGTCGGCCGCACCGGCGGCGACAGGGCCCCGCGCCGCTCGCAGCGCAGCGCGCACGCCGTGACGACCAGGCAGCCAGGCCGCATCAGAGGCGCTGCAAGAGGAGTGCTGGTGAGTGTCCAGACACGTGGAGGCGGTCCGTCACCTAACCCGGGTGTGTCATGTTTGTTGGGGCGCGGCAGATCATGACGCGTGGCCGGCTCCCGGGGCAGCTGGCATACCACGCTGACGGAGGGGCCGGCGGGTCGGCTCTCGTGCTGCCGCCCTAGCCCTGCGGGCATCCGCGGCGACGGCAGGACCCCGCCCAGTCTAGGCCACGTCCTCGGCAGCGTTGTGAGGCTCCGCCAACGGCAGGAGGGTACGGGCGGCTCCCGGGTAAGAATGTGAGAAGCACTTCAACAAGGCATCAACCCGAAACTTGATCGCGAGCTATTTTAAATCAGGGGTATGCTTTTATGCCAACCAACTTTCGATTTTGTGTATTTTGTAGGCCTTGCCGGCTTTGCTACAGCCGTTGTGCCAACTTGATGGTCAAGCACCGCGCCAGTAGAAGCTGAGATAGCATGCAACGACATTCACTGCGCTCTCATACTCGGACGCTATGAAGTGCCGCCGCCGGCACGCTTCCGAAAAGTCAAACTAGTGCTCGATATTTTTACCCTCTAAACCGCGCATCCGACTGAGACCAGAACGTTCACGGCCGGGTGCGACGACACTACTGGCTTGTCGTGCCCCTTGAAGAATGCAGCTCCGTGGCCACACATCGCCGGCATTTTAAACGGCATCCTCTGCCGGCCGTTCGCGTAACTCATGTCCTCGATCGTTTGCATACGATGTCGCTCGTTGCCTCGTCGGATAATGTATTCTAAGTACTCTCACATTCAACGGGAATGAATCGGTCGCTTCACTCCCTGGATCATACCAGCGACTGAACAGCAGACGGGATCGCTTAGCGTGTCCCAGACGCATAGTTAACAGGACACGGGCAGCGGTCAAACAGGCCCCGAGTATCGGCAGGCAGGCCGGAGATAGCACTGCGCAAATGTGACCTGCGTTAACTGATAACGAGTCCACTGCAGATTCAAGGTGGTGTATCTTGAACATCAGTATACACCTCAGCGGGCTTTAAGTCTTTGTCTGGTCGTCACATGATAGCAGCGGGAAATAATTACGCCAGCAATCGATCAGGCTGAGACGATGACAAAACGTACCATTTGGCAATGCGCCCGAGGCAAATCTTGTCACTGGTTGCATGTCTGCGACCATCCCTCAGCTCTCCGATACAATGCGTGCTCTTTCTGTTGCGCTACCAGCAAGTTCCACGGGGCTTCGAGGTAGGGGCGATGCCGACGCTCGGCGCCACACGGCGGCCGCCCCCAGCGCCATCTACCGCGGAGCCTGCCCCGTCTACCGAGTCGCGCGCTCACCCGCTCCACTCTCCGGCCCCGATAAAGGCAACAACAACGCCCGTGTTGTGTATTTGATGGAAACCATTCTCGGTCAGTGAGTACCACAGTCAAAACAGCAGAGCGCAGCCGAGCACTGGAGTGGCGGGCGGCTCCCTCGTCGCGCCCGGGGCGGGCGGGGAGTTCAGGTCGTGCCCGCGGGCGGGGTGGTCGGAGGTGCCTCTCTCCTCTCGGCGCGCTCGGGGCCCGGTAAAAGCGTCCGCTCGCCGCGCCAGCCGCAGCCGGCACGAACACCGCGCGGTCCTCACCGGCCCGGCGCCACGCTGGCCGGCCGTCCGACACGTGCCCTCTCTCTCTCTCCCTCTGTCTGCGGCCGCGCGCCGGCCGACATGCAGCGTCGCGTCCGTGCGTCCCTCTCTCTCCCGGTCTCGGCATGCAGTGTCTCCGGCCGGCGCCGCTCGCCGCGTCACTCCCAGGAGCCGTGCCGCGCCGGCGACCACTGCCAGGGCCGGAGTCGCGCCGGCCGGCCGGCCGGCGAGTCCGGCTCACTCACATTGCTCTCGGGCGGTCCGGCGTAGTTGGCGATGCTGTACTCCTGCAGGGCGCCGTTGTTGCCGTCGTCGCGTGGCGTGCCCGGCCCGTTGGCCGGCGAGCTCTTCATGCCGTCCATCTCGCCGTTCATCACGGGCGGGTGCGGACCGTCCGGCATACTCGTCATCGGGTACTCCTGCCGGCCGGCACGCACACGCCGCTCACGGGCTGGTCGGGACGCGCGCGAGCGCAACGCAGGCCACGGGTGCAGCGGCCCCGTCACCATCCGATCCCCGTAACATCAGTGTCAAGCACTGGTGGCAGCTATGGTTATGGTCATGTGTTTTGTGTCAGGCATATTCACCGCACCATTGACGTCAGGAACAAAACCGTGCGCTGCGTTGTCGCCCAATGGGATGTACCGAGTTTTCGCGCCGTGAAAACGCGAACCAAGCCAAATCAGACATGGCAGAGCCCAACTGAGCAAGCCTCTCCTGGCACCACCTAGCTGCTGCCAGAATTTTGCAGCAATCTACAATTGCAATTTGCAGCAATCGGTCCCTTACAATTTTAAAGCAACCTAATGACAAAGCCGTGCCGATGTTTGGTTTCTCTGTCACCTAACTCAAATGACGTTAGTTCCTTCGACATGAGAAAATGCAACGGACGATCCACATGAGCACAAACCACCCCGACGTTCGGTTCCTTCGTAACCCGGGCCGAATCGTATCATACCCTCCACAAGGATTGACGAGGATAAATGAAGAGCTTAAAGGGAATTTTTCACATAGATATTGAAGCAAGCACTATATATGATGAAATAAGCTCACTGCTAACTCTTGGTATAGTTTATAGTAGAAACTCTGCTTTAGGCAATGCAAGTTCTGTTTAGTAGATATGCTCTTCAACACGCCATTGTTTAATTGCGGCATCGTACCTTGCAAAACATCGCTTGCGAACCAATTGACGGCCGTTATATCTGGCAACCATGCTCCCGAACGCCGAACTGAACGACTCGACAATCGTATTTTTATAAGCCTTGATCGCCGCATGGATAACGGAATGGCATGATTTTAAAGACGTTATTATGACACATTGAATGCCAGAATGACCTTGACATGGTCTCCCGAAATAGTCTGCACAGCTCGGCGGGCGTGTAGCCCAGAAACTCGAGGGCTTTAGGTCTTAATAAGGGCAGGGCTGTACGCTGCACCGAATGATCTTCAAGATGGCTATTACAGTGCAAATCCCTATACAAATGTAGAACACTCCCTTTAACTGGGGCGATGCTCGCCGGAGCCAGGCCGGATGTGGCGACGCTGACAGCCGCTGCCGGCGGGTAAGACTGATGACTGAACAGTCAGCAGGTCCATCCCGGCATATCCCACCTCCCGCTCCCCGCCAGGATGAGAGACAGGCGCCGCCGTACAGCCTCAGCAGCCCAGTGCGTCGTAAAGCCCCAGTGGCGACGACAACGCTTCTCAAAGAATTGACGCCTGCCGTTAACTGCATTGAAAGGACAGGTCTTACAGGAATTACGATAAACCGCCGAACTTCATTCACCCTGGTTTGCGCAGCTGCACAGATGTTTAACCAACGTGACGCGCGCGCCTTCCTTTACACTATCGCGTGAAAATACATCAAATGGTGCATTCGACCAAGTCAGAATAGCGGGGCGAGGTCGGCATACACAGAAGCCATGCCTGGTAATGCAGACAGGAGCAATTCAGGGCAATGGATGGCTCGTGAGAAGCTGATAACAATCTCCATATAGCGGAATGGAATCAAGAAGGCGCTGGCAGCGCAGAGTTAGATCCCGCAACACCGACACTAAATAGCACCGGGTGGGTTGGAGCCAAGTCGGCAGGGTAAAGATCTTCGCCGCACAATGACAGGGGTGTCAGTCGCCCACGCCGCTTACGCCCATGCAAAACGACGAAACTGATATGTTCATGCGATATGTAGGCGAAGCAATGATGCGGGCAACGTTCTTAAACCCGCTTCTGCCCTGTTTTGCGAGACAAGCTATAGCAATGGTAACACGCGTGAGATATGTGGGTGCATGCATTATGGCCAGAGAACGAGCGGTTGTGTTGAACATGGCAAGGAATCCACTCTGCAATTGTGCAAGCAGCAAATAATTACAATATCCGAACCAATTTCGCGTTCATAGTTCAGTGATTTTCAAAAAGCATCAGTATGAGCGCTCTCGATTTTCAGTAATTCTATCTGAAAGACATGAAACATTTTGCCAGGGATGCCGTCCACGATTTTGGATCGCCACATTTATATCTCGTTCAAAGGAACGAAAATAAATCAATTAGATGACTCAGCTGGAGTTTGTAACAGTACTTCGATCCTTCAGATATTACTGTCAGCATGAAACGCTATCTGCAGAAGAAAAACTGGCATGTTTCGACTTCCATCGTTGCACATCTCCCCTGACATTACTCAGTTTTCATGGGAAAACCTGCCCATCATTCCCTTAACTATGCGCGCTGCAATCAGAAACCAGCACTAAACTGGGACCCCAACATTGCCCACCAAATTTCCCGGACAGAACGGGTGGTATCTTGTCGCTTTGATCGGCGTACATCCAGTGTCCACAGATTTCCACGCCATTTTGGCATTAAGGTTGGGGATCATAATGACGTCTGCGCAGTCAACCCCTCCACAGACCGATGGCCCTGCCGCACATATCATTCGCTCATCTATCACGGGGCCCGATCACCAATCCGGAGGCACGTTATTCCGCGCGCACGTGCACGGCCCGTTTCTGCTCCAGCCTCCTGACCATACTCCGGGCCCCACACCATTACAAAGATCCAACCACAGAAGATATGTAAGAGACGGAGCTTTGGGCTTACACAGTGACAAAACATCTTGCCACGCGTGATGTTTCCCGTCATTCGGCTTTTGGCTCAATAGTTTCTCAAGCTCTTACGGCGGTATCCCATAATCAAAGTGGGATAGGTATTCCTAATCGTCTGAAATGGTACGCTGGTGCGTATATCATTTAATAAATGCTTCACTCATTAACGGATGCTCGTAGAACAGCGCAACAAAAACTTATAACCCCAAATCTGCACCTTTTTATGCTGCACACTACGGCTGAAGGCAGGGCAGGATTTCAGTAAAGGGAACGACATGCAAATCGTGACCAGAACCATTCTTGGAGATACATTTTTGCGCGCGCGTTTTTACACAAAATCGGGTAACTTCTGATGCTTTTCGGATACGTTCTATGCCACGTCACTTCGATGCGTTATTTCTCATTTTTCCCTAGATATCTGAGCTAAAAAGCTTTCCACACCAAAGCCGAATTGGTGGCCAGTTTTAAGTACTCCAATCACAAGGCAGATCTCATTCCCATAAAAATTATCACGTAAGCTACATGTTATCGATTGCCGAACGTTAAACCGTGAAATCTGAATAAATCAAACCGTTTCGGTCTGGAACGCGTTTCTTAATTCACCACACAAACCGATGCAAACCACAGCGGGGTTGAACAGTGTCTCTCAGCCGGACGAGATGAACGAGGAGCATTTATCCTCTGTTGAACACCGTGGCCCAGTCGTAAAAATGGCATCATCGTGCCGTTTGCGGTGTCCAGCACTTCGATCGCGTGACGGTTCTGGACAGTTGCATACCGTAAGTGGGAGAGATATCAATTACCCAACCGTCAGCGTCTTTGCACCCGGTGATGCTTCGCGTCGGCATCGTCGCCGGTGACAGCGACAGTCTGAGGACGTGGCGTGAGCCGGGGGTAGGCCGGAACCGTTCGCAAGAGCCCGGCACGGACGACGGCAGCGGTCCGCGCCGTCCGTACCTCGGCACACCCACACCGGCGCGCGCCGGCCGCGTACTCACGCCGTGCATGGAGGGCGCGCCGCCGGGCACGGGCTTCATCATGCCGTACATGGGGTCGCCGGCCGGGCCGTGGTCTTGTGGGCTGGGCATGATGGGCGTGCCGGGCCCGGGCGGTACCCCCGGCGGCACCTGCGCAGCGGGGGCGGGGGGAGCCGTCAGCCAGCGCACCACCACCACAGCGGCGGCCACGCAGCCGACCAACACACATCGGCCGGCTCATGCCACGCAAACCACGCGTAACCGCACGCGCTGCACACGTGGTAACGGCATCGTACGCGGGACTGTGGCGCGAACAACGCCGCGGAGGCTGCAACGGACCTTCGTTCAAGCATGACTGACATGACATATGATATGATGACACATGACATGACATGATATGACATGACATATCAGGGAAACATGTACCCTAGAAGGCTACGCTCATTGTGTGCCTCCCCGCCTCCCTTTTTCATGCCGCGTTTTGCTCGGCTGCAGTACCGCGTCTTTACACAAGCGCACACCGCCCATATAACCGGCACCGATACCGCCCTCCGCACGCGCCACGCATCGGCACACCTGGCGGCGGACGGCCGGGCGGGCGGCACTGGACAACCGCCGCCGGCCGAAGCGGCGCGGCGAGCGGGCCGGTACTCACCGACGAGCCGTGCGGCCAGTGGGGGTCTGTGGGGCGCGCCGGGACCAGCCATCGACATCGGCACCTGGCCGGGGCCCGGCCCCAGCGCGTTCGGTGGCGGGCCCCGCATGCCCGGCGGACCGTACGCCTGCATGCCCGGACCCATCGGACCCATGCCCGGGCCCATCGGGCCCCGCGGGCCCACCATGCGAGGTCCCATACCCGGTGGACCTCCTGAAACAGAGGCGGTGTCAGCGCGCTGGCGATGGTAGCGACGAGCTCGCGCCGAAAGGCGCATGGTTTTCAGCCAGTGTTACAGCAACGTTCGACGAAGTTTGAGTCTGGATGTACCCGCAGCTGGCGTAACACCGGCAGCACCGACGGAGAATACGGAGACGGGCACAGATAAGTGGGAGACGGACACAGATATGTGGGACTTATCGAGGTGCAGGCTGCCATTCAGTGCCACAAATGGGTGCCACAAATACCACTACGTGCATGGTACAAAAAGACCAAATCTCGAAAAGACAGGGTGTGCAAATACAAGGACACAACGGCAAAAAAGCTATTAGGAAAAGGCCGGCAAAATGGAGCAAGAGGGAACAAATTGCGCAAAGAAAATGCTCAGCAAAGCTATTTAAGCAGCACAACACTGCAAGTCACGCCAAAAATGTGAAAGGCGAACTTGTTAATCGGAGCCAAATAACCAGCGTCAAAACATGGCGCGGACCAAACGGTCCACACCGGATGCGTGGGACCGACCCGAACCACCCGCTCGAAGCCGTCTCAAACGCCCCGCACGTCTACGCCCAGACATCGCTGGTGTCCAAACCACTCTAGCTCGTGAAGCGGGCGGGAGGGGGATGTGGAAGCGTTCCCACAGTGTCGCAAGCTAGCCGGAAGCGTGCTCTGCGTGAATAGCTGCCCGGAGCCGGTCAGGACGGGAGTGCCAGCGCCCGTGCCCTGTTCGGTACCGGTGGGCGGGCCACGCGACACCCCCGCCCGTGGTGGCGACGACTCGGGGCTTTTTGGCGGTGTAACTGTCCGGCTGGATGTTGCCCGCATCTAGCGCGTTACGTGGAGAAGCCGGGCCGGCCCCGCGTACCGAACAGGACCCGGGTCAGCCGGACAGGGGCGGCTGGCGGACGCCCGGCTCGCCACACGGCGTTACGAGGCACACAGACGGACAAACGCACACACACCCACACACAGGCAGGCGCGGGGCAGGGGGACGGCGGCGAGCCAGCGCCAACTCCAGCCTACCTTGCCAACCTAAATACTCGCCGTCTCCGCCTACGGACAGAGGGGAAGCACGCATTAAAGTCAGCCGGGCACGGGCGTCCACAGGCGCGGCGGGCGACCGTCTGACCGGCCGGCACACAGTCCTGCCCGCTCCCTCCCCGGCCCCGGCCCCGCGCGCCCCGGCCGCCCACGCTCACCTGGCCGCGTCGGGTCCATACTGGAGGGCATCATCGGCTGGCCCGGCGGCTGAAAGGAGAGCGGCGGCGTCAGTCTTACGGTGTCACACTTACGGCGACACACGCTGGCGGCGCGGGGCGGCGGCGATGCGTGGCGCACATGTGGCGAGTACGGCGCCGGGACCATCGGCACCGCTGACTGACACACCGCCACAGACACCGCTGGGCACCGTTGGTCGGCAAGGCCCACGTGAAGCCTGCACCGGGCCGGATGGCGACACTGAGCCGTCGGCTAAACAACCAAGACGAGGCGCGACGCATCGGCGGGCAAACGGAAATGCTACGGCGGTCGTGCGGCCCAGTCCGGCCGAGCCCCGGAGCACGAGGCCTCGCCTACGAGCCGCGCGCCGTCGCACCACTCACCCCGTTAAACTCCGCCATGTTGCCGGGCATTCTCACACCCGGCCGGGGCCCGCCAGGAAACCGAGGAGACATGTACTGCAAGCACACGGAAACGGCCGTCATCGATACGGTCACCCTGCCGGCCGCAGCAACACACAGGACACACACATACACACAAACACACAAGGCGGTGCCTCGCTTTCCGCCAGCGGAATGTCAAGAGCTGACCAGTCGCTTGGCGAGTCTTCCCAGATTGGACAACGTGGCTGGCGACGGCAGGCCGTGGCAGATCCCGACTAACCCAGCTGACGCAACGGCGAGACCGGCAACTGTGGCCGAACCGCGACAGCTGCCGTGGCGGCTGCTGCAAACGATCTCTTATCCTGATGCAACACTGCCGTCCATAGGCAAAAAGGCGAAGTGCAATTTACCCTGATGGTGTGCAAGCCTTCTGCCTTTAGACGGCGTACAAGTTGGCAGCCATGTACCAGGAGCCCCAAAATATCCCAGGACTCCATTTACAGGGAACCCTGTGACATTCTACATATACCGTAGGTATCCTAGCACATTTCTATTAGTTGAAACTTAGTTGGTAGGCATGGATCAATATGAGTACTTGCGTCTCCGAACTTTTCCAGTAAATTCGAAGCATCGCAATGCACAACTGCATCACTTATCTAGCCAACCCACCGCTCTCTTCTCTTTCAGTACACCCCCTACCGACTCACGTCCCCCCCCCCCCCCCCATAACCTCTGCGATGCCCAGCGATGACCCGGCACCGCCGTCGTGCCATCCGCGTCCGACCGGCGTCGGCGGCGTCGGGCGGCCGCCTCCGGCCGGCCGGCCGGCCAGCCACGCCGCTGGCGCCGGAGCCGGAGCCGTACCTGTGACGCGATCATGGTGCCGTGCGGCACCGGCTGGCCGGGCGGCGCGTGCGGTGACGACTGTGACGACGGGTGAGACTGCGGCGACGGCCGCATGTTGGAGTTCTGCAACAGCGACGCACAAGTACGGCGCGTCAGGAGACGCACGAGGCGGCCGGCACAAGAGCTCGTCGCCAGCGTCGCCGGAGCGGGGTGTGTGCGGTAACAAACGCCGCTTCACAGGGCGCCCCGCTGTCTGCCGCTCGCAGCGGTCATCAGCTGGCTGATTAGGCTGGTGCATGGCTGCCCCTCCCCAGGCGGAACCGCTGTGGTGTTAATTGTTACAGCCCCAGCCCCGTGCAACGATGATGCGCGTGGTGGTTCCTACAACACGCAAGCACCTGCGCCATCTATGCACCGACAGCCCAACTAACAACACCGAGAGCGCCGTGGCGCACCTCTGCCGCCTACCGGCCGGGCGGAGAAGCAAATTACCTATCGACGACGGCGCGGCCGGCCGTTCCGCGGCATCAGTGAACGCCTACTACGATTGACGACCTCGCGAGTACGCGCGGTCAGCGGGCCGGCCGGCCGGCGCGCCCCGGCCGGCGCCGCGGCGGGCCCAGCCGGGCACCGGCCGCACTCACCGGGAAGAAACCGGGAGGCATGGCACCCTGCAGCTCGCCGGGCGGCATCTGACCCAGTGGCGACGGCGCCGCGCCCGCGCTCTGCAACACACGCACACGCGCCTGTCACAGACGGCAGGCTGGCCACGCTGCAGCTGAGCCTGTCCGGAATACGGGGACAGACGTGCAACGATCATCCAAACAGTCAAATGCAAGCACACAAACCGACTGCCCCAGGGATGATCGGACCTCCACCGTCGTGCAGCACCGCCATACACGCCGTCATCTCTCGGCAACTTGAACACGCAGGCCGACGCCATGCTGCATCACCGATGTACGACACACCGTCCACAAGCCGCAAAACCAAACATCAAACAACCACCCTCAACACGCCGCAACATATATTCACTGGCTCTGGCGCCATGCAGAGCACTGTTGCATGGTGCTCTAAAGGCAGAGAAAGTTGCTCCAATCTACCGGCGTGAAGCGTCGCCACAGCCTGCATATTGCGTAGAAGAAATAGCGATCCTCCAAACGAGCTGGCCAGTTCATTTTGGCACTCGACTTACAAATCCCAGAAAGGGTACTCTACACCATGGTGTCCCGCCACCAAGTCAGCATGGGTTCTCCGCACGTCGGCGCCGCTGGCGGAGGTGCCCAGCAAGACATATGTCCGGCGTAACGCCGCGCCGGCCTGACAGGAGGCGCCTCGTCCCACCCCACCCCGGCTCGGGCCGCGGGTCGATCTGGAGCCGTACCGTGGGCCGGACCCCGCCGATGCGACCCGGACTAATCCTGCCCGGAATAGACCGGAGTCGGGGCATCTCCAACAGCGGAGGACCCGGACAACAGCATCAGGGGAGGTACGGGACATACCCCCTCAGCGCCGACGTGGACCGACTCTGCCGGCCGTCAGCGGAGGAGCCGGACAACAGCATCAGGGGAGGTACGGGACATACTCCCTCAGCGCCGGCGTGGACCGACTCTGCCGGCCATCAGCGGAGGAGCCGGACAACAGCACCAGGGGAAGTACGGGACATACCCCCCTCAGCGCCGGCGTGGACCGACTCTGCCGGCCATCAACGGAGGAGCAGGACAACAGCATCAGGGGAGGTACGGGACATATCTCGTCAGCGCCGAAGTGGACTAACTTTGCCAATCATATATATCCCATAGACCCAGAAATGTCGAGCTTCTTCTGATCGGCGCTGTAATGCTTTCGCCAACAAATTTTGTAAGCAAGGAGGGCCCTCAGTTCTAATACTTCGGACACTATGCACGGCATTTTTGGCAGTGCAGCAATCTGCTTTCACGGCGCTGCAAATCAAGTCCATATCGACTAGCAACTAACATCACCAAGATTTCGCTTCGACGGCAAAGAGCATTTCTCTTATATCCTGACGTGAGCATGGAAACGTCTTCCTCGACTTCCATCAGCCTTTTGAAGTGTCAAACCACATCTAATGTGCATGTGGGTACAAAAGTTTTCCCCCCACACACCCATGCCAAAACGTACAGAAAGATGGAAAGTTGCTGTGACACATCGGGGCACATCGCGACCATTGGCGTTGCCGTGGCGACGCGCTGCCACCGCTCCCCTGTTCTGCTGGCCACCTGGAGCCGCGCGCCTGCAGCTGCCTGCCAGCGGCCGCCAGCCCACCGGGCCGGCCAGCCCGCCACCGGCCGGCGGGGTCGAGCCCGGCCGGCCCGTGCACCGGTCCAGCCAGGCTCGCAGCCGGAGCCGGAGCCGGAGACGGCGGCGGAGGCGGAGGCGGAGGCGGCCACGCGCCGGTCCGTCGCTGCAGCCCGGCCTCACCCGAGCGCTGCAAGCCGGGCATGCCGAGGCGAATTGTCCCCCCCCCCTGCCCGAGTCGGGAAATAGGGGACGGGACGGGACGGGACGGGACAGGACAGGACAGGACAGGACAGGACAGGACAGGACAGGACAGGACAGGACAGGACAGGACAGGACAGGACAGGACAGGACAGGACAGGACAGGACAGGACAGGACAGGACAGGACAGGACAGGACAGGACAGGACAGGACAGGACAGGACAGGACAGGACAGGACAGGACAGGACAGGACAGGACAGGACAGGACAGGACAGGACAGGACAGGACAGGACAGGACAGGACAGGACAGGACAGGACAGGACAGGACAGGACAGGACAGGCATGGAATGACAATACATGACAGGACATATGACAGCACAGCGCAGGACCGGACAGCTCGGGCCAGACAAGACGGGACAGTCGCGGGCGTGCCGCACCCTCCGTCGTCACGTGACGTGCGTGCAGCTCAGTTGTTTGTCCATCCGACCGGCCGGCCGCCCGGCGCGTGACGTCACGGGTACCGGTACACATCGATTCCGCGGCGCGCGCGCCACGCCCGGCCCGAGGCGCCACGTGCCGGCCTGGGGCCGGGTCGCGAGGCGGCACGCACAGCCGCGCCCACCTCATGAGCGCCCCCCCCCCCCCCCCCCAAGACGCTATTGATCGGGGAGGAGGCGGAGGGCAGTCGCCGGCGGTCGGGCGGTGGCGGTCGCGCTCCCGCCGCGCGCCGCGCGCCGCGCCGGCCTTATTGACGTGCACAGGTCGATAGTGATGGGTCGGCCTCAGCGGCGGCGACCGCGGCGCCCGGTCACACGCGCGCCCCGCCGACGTGCTCACACACACACACACACACACACACCTGTTGCAGGGCTGCTCAGGGGCGAACCAACGCGTACCGCCCGCCCCCGGCCACCGGCCGCACGGTGCAGCCCCGGCCGCCGAGCACGAGGTTCCGTGTGTGCCGGCGTCCCCCTCCCCTCGACCTCTCGCCCCCGCCCGTGACTGCAGGGAGATGAGCGGCGAGAGGCGGTCCGCCGCGTCGCCCCTCCCGCCGCAGCTCGGGTGTTGACCCACTGCGCGCGTGGACGGAGAGCGGATGGCGCCGATCGCCGCTGGCCGGCTCCCTTGCGCCATCTATCCCGTCCAGCTGCTCCCGGCCACGACAAAGACGCCACGCTGGACAGATAGCGTTGCAACGTCGCCGTCGCGCTGGCCGCTCCGCCACGCCGGGACGCCGCCGATTTAAATGGTACCAAGCCCGCCCGCCAGCAATACACGTGCAGTTTGTTAAATTTGACAGCGTTTTAAGTTGGTGGGGTCCAGCATGTGCGAGGGAAACGGAGCCGTGAAACGGATTTCCGTCGCTCATGGAGAGACGAAGAGTGCTCTGCGCTGTTGTGTCACGGTGTACCTACAGCACCACGCCAACCGTACCCTGGGCAAATCCCGATCAGCCGGGCCCAACGCAAATCTACCATTCCCACCGCACGCGATTCTCGTCCCTACCGGATTACATTGCCAGCCCCGCATCCAGGCTTTGTCCCGATCAATACGGTCGAGAATAGCTTGCGTTGGCCTCCCCAAGTCTCGGCAGCATTATTGATTTTCCAGGCTGTTCCCTATCCGGTTGTGACCACTGCCATAAAATCATAGCTTCAAAATGTACAGCGAAGCCTCTGACATCTCTACGCTCATACCAACGAATACAGTTTACATTCAACCGTCCCCAAGATTGAAAAGCACGAGCGTTACGGATAACAATTCAGTTTACGCCAACTTTTCAAGCCACCAATATGCGCAACATACGGCGCAGTCGCCAAATAGGAGTCAAAACATAGCAATGATGGGGCTGGCAGCAGGATCAGGAACATGGCCTAGCCAGGATATTCGAACACCCATAGAAGCCTGTTTTCTGGGTAAGCCATTTTTCAACAAACAGCCCATCACATCCAAGGTTACAGCATAGCGCCGTGAAAATAACGCTCCACCAAGACATCGTTCATAGTCCGCAAACGTGCCGACAAATTTGACGTCATCGAAGGCTCGGTTGCAGACTTCCAGACTAGTGTCAGTCATCCGCACCTTCCCTGCGTCGTTTCGACGGTCAGGCGGGCCATTTTGCTGGGCCGTCATTCACCACCGAGCGAGCGCCAGTCACGGACCCCCCCACCGCTGCCGCACGCGGTCCGGGCACGAGGCACCCATTCAGCGGCGTGTAATCAGTTGCCGAACTCGCCACCGCCAACTTTTGCCATAAACACTGGCCGCGGGAGCCGAGTGAATGACCGCGGCGGCCAGCTGTGTCGCCGGCGCACGGCCGGCAGCCGGGGACGGCGCCCCGTCCCGACGCGCCACGCAGACAACCGCGTGACCTTGGCGGGCTTCCCTGTCGGCAGCCTTGGGCAAGGTCACCAGCGGCCTCAGTCCGCGGGAGGGGCGCGCTTAACCCCCGACGCGTCGGCCAGCGCCGGACAGCGCCGCCGCGGTTCCCTGCCCGGTCCGCGCCGCAGCCCCGCCCGCAGTCGGGCCGGGCGGCGCGGGCGAGCCGGTGTCGCTGCGTACATCACTGCTCTCCCCCCCCCCCCCCCCCCCCTCCTGACCCCCGCCAACGACCACCGGTGTCCGCCCGCGACGTTTTGGCAGTTTGCCCGTTTCCTCTCCCGCGGCGAACCTATCAGCCATTTTTAGTGACGGCATTGCCCGTTGCTGAGCACCGGTGAAAGGGGACGGCTGGGCCACGACAGCACACGAGACCCACATCCGGCCACAGGCGAGGCTGCCCATCGCGCAGGAGCTCGGGCAATCCCTCGCAAACGTTCATAACGACTGGGCATTGCACTCTTAAACTTGCCTATCCCTTCCCACCATAATAAGAAAGAAAAGAAAACTTCGAAGCAAACTAACCATGAGCAGTAAAAGCAAGCAAGCAAGCCTTTCTTCATCGGTGATTACCCAGATCGAATCAGCACGAATGAGACAGGTCACGGCTCACGTACATCATCCAAAAGGTCAATGTTGGTGACGATTTGGGTTTTAGGGCGCGCCGTCTGCATTGGCCATATTGGCACTAGGCCAAGCTGGGCTGCAATGGCCCATATTAGAGAACAAAGCGACCCACAACGACCATGCTAATAGCACAAAATCGCAGAAGCTAGATGCTTGGTTATATGAGCCTTTCGTATGACAAAACGTTCAACAATGGGGAAACACAGTGTTCGAATAGATCACACAATCAGTCATCTGTGTCATGTGGTCACGCGGGCTGGATGCACGCCGTACAGACCCTTGACACTTTACCGAGAAGTGAAAACGTGACATTCACAGGTACTCCACGGCCTCAGTCATACACGCAGTCCACCACACCAAACAGGACGACCACAACTGATTCACGCCTTAACCAGGCACCGCAAACTAATCCACCAAATGACCCACCGCCGAGGTAACGCCGCGAGTCGTCTGCCACCCAGTCCGGGTCACCAGTGCAGCTCACCGCGCCACCGAAGGACGCCGGGCGTGGCGCTGGCTCACCTGCCGTTAAACACCCGCGGTTCCCTCCCCAGGCGCTCCACATTTCGGACCGCTGCCGGGATCGGAGCGCCACACAGCTAATGTCGCTCCCGGAATAACCGACGGGCCCGCCAAGCTGATCGGGCTGACTGACAGCTCAGCTAGGGGCACGCGCCCCGCCGTGCACGGTGGGATCTGCAAGCACGGGGGGATCATGGGGAGCGAGCGAAAAAGCGACGAGCGCGAGGGCGACGGAGACGGCACGCAACACGAAGAAAGAAGGTAGAGAAGAGGATGGATAGGGGGAGAAGGGGAGGGGGAAGCCGACGGGTGTCGGCAAACTACCACGCGTGCACGCGTGAGAACAATGCAACAGTCTGCGGTACTTACGTGGCCGATACCATTAACACCGTAACCGCCGGCGTTCACGAAACCCTGAAGAACGGACAAAACATCAGCGTTCGACAGCGGCCGTGCACGACAGAAGGCGGGCACCGGCGGGCTGGAGCAGTCGAAGGTATGGGGCAGAGCCGGCCCCAACAGCCCGGTGCGCGGCAACACAGACACGGCACGCGCAGCCGGCGCAACGTCCGATGAACTCAAACTAGAACGTCTGTCCTGGCGATGAATGCGCAGAAAAATCGGCACCAGCCGGGATTCGAGCCTAGAGAGGCCCGGACGTCACGACGGGACCGCTACAACAGATGGGCCGTACGGGGGCTGCGGACTGAAGCGGCGGGCGGCGGGAGACGCCGCATGTAGCAGCCGTCCGGACAGCCGGAGCAGCGCAACAGACGAGGACGCCGCCGACGGCTGCTGCCGCGGAGGGCATGCCAGCGGTGATGGCACTTACATAGTCGTGGAACGCCTTCGCTTCGCTTGAGTGGTCGCACGTTTCCCTCCGCTCCGGTGCCGCGCAGTACAGGTCCCAGAATACACTGTCAACAGGCAAAAACTGGTCGGCACAAACATCAGTTATGGAGCCGTTATCAGCCCGCGGATTCGCAGCACGCATCTCAGCGGGCCCATCAAACGCTTCAGTCACGACAGTCCTCGGCGTTCAATGTCGCAGCCAAAATGCAAATCGATTTCGACAACAACAATTTCTGCATTCTGCACTGGTCCCGTTTGCATCGTATAAAGGGCGATTTCACACATGGTTTTCGCGGTTGCACATATGCACGCACGTTCTACGAATAACTTAAGTTAAAGCTGTACGCCATATCAATCAATAATTTGCCAGTCCCATCAGTGTACAAAAACGACGACATATAGCACTACGAGAATGTCTGCATCGATCCGAAGCAAAACAGGATACCAAAGATGAAACCACCCCACTGCCGGCAACAACACTTTCCTAAATTGTGGATGAACCCTCGCAATGTTGTTGTTCCTTCATCTGGTATTGATGACGATCGCCCGTCTCAGCAGTACGAGGGGGGGGGGGGGGTTATGCAGTCGCCGTGTCTCCAGACACACAGGTCCATGAAGGCTGCAGGGCGCCACAGACCACCACCGAACCCCGACCAATCCACCGACGGCGCCGACCGCGCAAGACCAGAGGAGGAAAGCGCCGCTCTGTTCTGCGGCGTCAGATCTGATCATTCTGGTCTGGTTCCGCCGGTCAAAATATAGCCTGATGCACATGGCGCCCAAGTTGGCCATGATTACGACGCCATGGAAGTCGTGCGATCCGGTGGAGCGCGAGCTCTGACGCTTCCGGTAACGAATATTTGTGGGCTCCATGTCCGTGTTCGTGGGTTATGAACTGGCTGGCGCACGCGATCAGCTGATTCTTGGCGGGATGAACATTGCACATGTTTGTAACTCGATGCATGAAGGCGGTGAAATAGCGTCGCTTGATGCAACTGTAAGGTCTTCATTACCATTACTTTTTGGTTTTTGAGATTAGGTTCAGAATTGGCTTGCATGGGCACAAACACAAACTTCTCAACGCAGCGCTATCTTTGGCTTGTGCGTTGTAAATTATATGCCCATACCCACTATTAATTATACATAAAATAGGCAGCGCTCTGACCGAAGGCATGTCTAACGATTTCCCCTGTCATGTCGGATTCAAACATGAGGATTCCATGCGACTTTTGCTGGCTGTCTTATTCGAGAAAAGCAATGATGATTTTAGTACGGAAACTTCAAGCAAGTGTGTATAAAAATTGGCTTGGTCGTTAGGTAAATGTGTCAAATGCACAGCTCACGGGTGTGAACCAGAATCCGACCGGATTCAGAGTCGATTGCGGATTGTCATGACCATTCGGAAGTCGGCCCCAAAGACTCGATTCCTTGAACGGACGAATCACGCCCAGAGCAGGACCTATCAGCTGAAATAGCCAAGAAAAAAAAGCCAAGGACCTGGACTCGGACTCAGACTTAAACCCAAAGGTCTGCTCACACGGACGTTTATTCGGTGCGCCTGACGCGCGCGCGTAGCCCAAGGAATGTGTGTGCAGGTGACGTCATAAGAAAAGTGTGACGTGCAATACACATATAACGCCACTCAGCGCAGATTGCAGCCAAATTAGACCTTACTCAGTCCATTCCTTGCACAGCATGATCCACCCTGGTCAAGAGTCACACATACATTAGAGCTGAGTAAAATGAGTTCCAAAATTTCGTTAGAGTTTGGTCACAGAAGACATGCCACGAGATGATATTCAACACATTGACATGATTATTGGTATTTCGTTGAACTCATTGGATGATATTTGACTAGTTGGCTTTGGCATCATGACACCTAGTGTATACTGTTAAATACCAGCACACTGATCAAAATAGCCAAAACTACCTATATTGATCTATGACCCACCTTATCATTAAAACCGAGTTTTGTCGCCCATAAAATACGATGCATTAAACAAGTTCATCTACGATTTTATCCAGACACAACTACTATCGCGGAGATGATGAGCTAACCCTCACCATTTCAAGACCGCCATGGCACCATACGTGATAAGATTTCAATCGGCTGCCATGGAATGTCTGGGACGCCCAGAACGAGATACCTTACTGACCACAGCCGCTGATAATGCCACGCTCCCAATCTACCTTACCGATTTGCAAGAGCTTTCACCCATTAATTCAGTACCATCCATTTATTTGGTCAATTGACGTACGCTGACATGGAATGATGACACCAGTCCCATTTACTTATATACTGCCTTTCAGTCTGACGAGAGTTCTCTGCTCGCGAAAAACGTCGGTTTTCACAAAACCTTTACCATCAATTTCGCAAGGCCTGTTTGCTCGTTCACTCCCGCTATCCTCACTTGAAATCGGTTACAGGTCGTCAAATAACCTTAAATGACCTAAGCGTGCTCTTCAGCTTACAGACAATTCTACTCCGAGACGCGGATATACCCACCCGACCGACGCCTACGAAAGCGCCACCACTTTGCTCGCAACGTCCGGTTTTCTTGGCAACTCAAAACATGGTCACCTCAAATCACATTGGAGGTACTCAAATAACCTCTAGCGGCCGTAACTGTCAATGCTGCGTCTGAAATCACTGGCAGAACATAGATTTTGCGCGTAAAATGCTAACACTGCTTCCCTTTCTGTTCGTAAGCTGTCATCTATTGATCCAATGATGTTCGCAACGGCATGATAACTTGTAGTGCAAATATATAATGATGTTAACGGTACGAAAATAAAAATAAGACCGACTGACCCCCAAGACAAGACGCATAACACTAGAAACGCATGCGTCTTCGACTTGAGACGGGGGGCTCGGATAAGTTTGAGATCTCGGTACGGTTTGAGTTTAACGGCTGAATTGATAAAGAGCGCGTGCCTTAGAGTAGTGGTAGCAATTGGGGCTTTCGGGCGATTCGACTGCGTGGTCATAAAGATAACTTGGAGAAAGTTGGATCGCGAATTCGCCCAAAAATGGACATGAACTTAACCACCGGTACACATAGGTTACAACATCTGGACACAAGTCTTAGCACAAAAATTCCTGAGAAGCAGAACGGCTGAACTCGGAATCACATGGCATGAAACGAGCGAAATGCAAAGATTTGAACTTGGGCTCAAAGTCTGTTGATTTAATGCCCAAAGACTCATATCAAACCTCAAGCTTAAAGCACCGGGGCCTGGATGCAAGACCCAGGACTCAGATTTTTACTAACAATCGATGCCACACGACCAGGACTCGATCTCAAGGTCATAATAACACAAGACAACAATGCCCAATGACTCGGACTCGCACTACTGCACAGCGGGGCGAATATTCGGATCGGACTTCGGCATTTCTGAAAGGGTCGGTGCACATCTCCGGATCGGAGCGCCCCGACCCGGACAGGACTCATGCCTAACAGACTGAACGTGCTAATCTTGAATTGTGCGGGCAGCAAAAGAAACGACTTTAAAAGGCACGAGGAATCGCCCAACACCGTCAGTCTTCGGAGCAGCGCACAAGCGAGTGGCCTCAGCGGCCTCGCGTCCACCGCACTTATCGAAATCCCATCAGAGTGTACGTGCTATTTAAGACCCTGGCAGGCAAGCGGCATTCAGCCAGGAGCTAGTAGGTAATCATGGCAGCTTCCCAGCGGGGTATTGCGGTAGGTCCGCCACAAAAGGCGGCCGTAACTCATTCGACAGTCCGGCAGGTAGGGGAGTGGTGGGGAGGGGGAGGGGCCGTGAATCCTCACATGCGCCCAAGCCATATAAATCATCGTACAGCTCACTCGACGGTGGAACACTGTCGCGTGGCACAAAACAAATTGACGGCATTCTCGCGCAGCCGCACGCGACCACCTGCCGCTGCCGTGACTGGCCGGTGTGAGCGCGGTACAGCCGGTGATGGCCGCTTTGCTGCGCGAGACAGCCAGCGGCGCGCCATTCCATTGCCAGTGATGCAAGGCACTATGCTACTACAGAAATGTGCCGCGTGGGGGCGGGGGGGGGGGGGGTGATGGGTCTCTATATACTATAGTTCATGCGCCCCATGGATGTGTTCGCGACGCTAAGATCAGGGGGAGCGTTGTGATCTCGACCTGGGCTTCAGGCGACGAATGTCTTGTGTTATTATCATATTCTTCCGCAAGTTGCCGTTCCCAAACTCATCCAGTTTCAGTCGTCTGAAACTTCCTCCTCTTTTGACTCCTTTGGTATAGTTCTTGTTGCTAGGAGTTTCCCCTTTAACGTGTACTAAACCAGCGGCATTCTGGCATCAACATCTGGCCTATGGGGCAAATACGCCATAGCGGCTTTCATTTAGGCGGCGTTTTAGTCCATGGTGTTGCGGAGGACAACACGGGGCAAAACTGGAGACATTCAAGTTCTTCGCGTTTTTTAAGGGAGTGGAATGGGGGGGGGGGGGGAGCGGAGTCGGAAGCCTACTTTTTTAACCTTCCTAATTTTAATCGGAAGCCTACTTTAAAGAAGCTTTACTTCTTTAATCTTCAAGATAAGGGCCTTTTGTCCGTTCCACCGGGTGCCTTCCTTGGGCTATCAGCAATTTTGGGCCATTATAGAATTTTGAGAAAAGATTTTGCGCGCATCGGGCCGTACTGGAGGCGTTTTGCCAGGCTGATGAACACTGAGAACACAAAACTGTTCAAATGTTCAACTATGTGTAATGCACAGGAATATGTCAATGCATGTTTTTATACACACCAGCCTTTTAGAATTGACAATGCAAATAAAACACCTCAGGGAAAACAAGCATTGTTTCTTGCTGGACCCAATCCCGTGCACACAGTAATGTTGCAGTTCAGTTCTGGCCTTTGGATGGATCATGCGGCAGGTCCACATGTACTCCACAGTGGCATCAGCGCTCCAGCAGTGCTATAAACCTATGTAAGCCAGCACTATGCCGGCGCTGTCCGCCGAGGCAAGACGAATATAACAAACATCCTTCAATTGTTCCGCGTTTGTTGGCGCTGAAGGTCAGGTTTTTCACTAGCCTTCCTTATTCCGTACAAATAACCGATTGCTAGGTACAATAGCACCTTTGTAGATGAGCGGGTTCTTGTTCAAAGAGCATTCACGGTGGTACAACTGCACCTTCATTTCCCTTCCATAAAGTAGCTTTCAAATATGGTTGGTCGCAGGCGGCCGCCAGTTTCAAATGAGACAGTTTTAGATGACGTTCTGGGAAAGCCGACTGGATGGTGGCTTACAGCGGTTTCATGGCTCTTATGGACCCATGTCTGTGTGCCGTATCGTGGGGGGGGGGGGGGGGGGGGGTAGCTTTGAAAAGGGCCACATCGCTTTCAAGAATCGCTGCTACCTCCATACCTCGCAACGATATGGCATGCCGACCATCGGCCCAGATAACAAGACGGCTCACATATTAGTGGAATTCTAAACATGAAATCAAATATCTTCCTGGGTAAAAACACAGCAAATAACCATGCGTCATCCCGCCTGAAATCGGCTAACGGCCCAACATTCCACCCACGACGTTCTAACGCCAACGACCTAGCAATCCCACAACGCCCCAACGCCAACGACCTAGCAATCCCACAACGTCCCAACGCCAACGACCTAGCAATCCACCCACATAAGCACCCATCAGCGCTGCACCGCCGCCAGCCTATAACCCGTGCATCCACAACCCACAGCTCTCAACCCAGCCGTCCTGCGCTGCAGCCAACCAGGGCCGGGTGTGGCCACCCCGGCGCTGCCACATGTCCGTCCACAGTCGGCTTCACGTCCGCTGCCCCCCCCCCCCCCCCCGCCGCCGCCGCCGCCGCGCGGCTCACGTGGCGGCACCACGTGAGCTGGCGCCCACGCCGCCCCCTCACCTGGCCGCGAGTCTTACTGAATGTTAAGAGCGGAAGCAGAGGTGGCGCCCGGGTTTCGAATCCCCGCCACATCACGCGCGCCGAGTTAAGTGGCCGACATGTCCCGTGCATCCGGCACCACGAGATAATCGCCCGCGCTCATGCCCACGACAAACCATCGCACCCCGTGACGCAAAGCATACCGCGATTTCGTTCACATAAACAAGCTTGGGCTGGTGCAATGCACGCTGGCCACTATATCCGAACGATACCAAAACGCCCGGTCCGGCAGCTGGAGCCATGGCTTTCAAACTGGCTGTGCGGCCCACCACCGCGGCCAAGAGCAAAATATGAGTTCCTAGAGCACGGCCGGAGGATTGTCTGCCAATCGTCAATTTTAAAGTAGCTTCGGAAACCCGTTAAAAACCACAGCTTAGGAGTGTGATGAAAAACTTCGAGATGCTCAGGCTAGGAGCTTTGAGACACAGCAAGCCTAATCTAGGTCCCCACCAGCTCCTAACCGGTATAACCAGCATCCAAAGCAGACAGCTCGCTAAGAAACAGGAAATCTGAACCGCTGTCAATTTCGACCGCCTTTCACTGACAGTCGAGGAGATGAGTAGATAACGTTACCTGCGCGGTCATCGTGTTGTGAATATCAAAGGAGCAATACTGTCCGCATTGACAAGCATATGACACGTAACTATAAAAGATAAGACATGTCCCATTTATGCGTACAAGTGACGCAAGATTTCGACGTTCTTACACAGTAAGACCAACGCGTTACATTCTTCTTTGAACGGCACGCAGACTCTGGGGCGCCCATTTTCCCCAATGGGTCACGTCTTACATGCTTTCTCGGGCCGTCCACGGCGGCCAGGCCTCGGCCGTCCACCGCTCAGTGCGGCGCGCGCTGGACGGAGGGGGGGGGGGGGGGAGAGGAGTGACTGCAGGCGCACGGGCGGCCGGGCGGACGGCGGCCGGCCGAGTCAACACTCACCACCACCAGGAGTGCAGGAACCCGGGCGGCTCGCCCAGCGTGATGTTCTTCTCCCACCGGATCTGCAACGGCCGTGGCGGGGGCGGGTCAGCAGCGGCGGCGGCGGCGGCGGCGCCAGGGCGGCGGGCGGCCGGGGTCAAACGGGCGCGGGGTCAGCTGGGAGGGAGGGCCGCGCCACCAGAAAAACCAGGGCCGCTCCTCAGGAGAAACGCCACGAAAAACGCTCAGGGTGCAGGGGCGCAGGCACAAAGAAACTGAGGAGAAGAGGGGGAAGCATACAATAGAGAAACAAGAGGAAGAGGGAAAAAGACAACAGAAATGGAGAGAGATAGAAAACAAAGAAGAGACGAGAGGAGCGAAGACACAGGAGAGAGGGAGAGAAAGGAGAGGAAGCAAGGGGCGAGGGATAAGGCGGAGGCGGAGAGAAAGAAAGAGGGGGAGACTAACAATAGGTCTGAGGAGCAAGCACGTCGCTGCAACAGGGACCGACGTCCATACATGTCCACGCCACGAGACTGAAGCTTTACACTTCGTCATACCGACGTCAGTTGGGGGTGAAATATAATTCGTTGATAAGTGAAAATACTTCTCATGGAAAGGTCTTGGGTAGTGTACGCGTTTTGAAACCTAGCAAAGCGGTGTAATCCGAATGATGACTTATACATAATTAATTATAAATCACCCGACCACAAAACTTGCGACACCAAGATGGATCTTGCAAATCATCCTCACCTATTTGGAATACATTCCAGCGCATTTTCTTCTAGTTTTCGCATTCATTGCATTTGAATCATCATTCAACTTATCATTTAGTGTATTTCGCATTAATATTCATTTCATTAATTTCTCCAGAATCATTCCATTATATATCCGGTGCGAAGCATTCCGCAATGCTTTTTTAGCTCACCATACTACTGTAACCGAATTTTTGGATGACTTATTTCTATAGCGTACGACATGCGCAGTGTGTAATTGCCTGGGTCGTCCTTTGAGTCCTTGAATCTCTCAACAGCCCACGTCCGATACATGTTTGAAGAGATTGGGTCCCCTACTCCGTGGGGGACGGGTGCCATCTTTATGAAGCCAAACTTTCCGTCAGCCATTAGCCGCCTGCCTTTCATGTAGAACCTTGCTGTTGTTGACGTCAAATTCGACACCTGGAGCTATTCACTATTCATTCAAAACTATGCCTGTCAGGCTAAGGCATCTCTGCGAATAATATTATCAATACTCACTAATCAACTTCAGTAACTTAATTAAAACGGGTCCTCTCCTTTACCGTACCAAAGCCCAGAATATTGGTTCCAAAATAACTGGCCTTCCACCGTCCGGCTGCACCCCCAAAAATCGCGTACCACCTTTTTACAGCACCCTCTCAAAGGATCAAATCTTTCACAGCTTTGTTAGTTCACGACGAATGTCACACGACGAACAACAAACGCAACAAACAAACAAACAGACGAAGATTGTGTTAACAAACAAATCGGGTGCGAGCCGGGCCAATGCCGAAACAATGCCGCCAAACATGCCATACCACAATGACAAAGCCAGGTGAAGCTATTTATCTGTTAGTGCGCGCAGGTACGCAGGTGCAAGCTACAGGCGCAGCGACATAGACGATTATCAGAACCGCCAGTAGAGGTTCAGAGACCACATCACACACAACATCCAACTCTTACAGACTTCACACCGAGGCGGTTCCCTCGATGATGACGTCACCATGACGACACATCGTACGGTACACCACTACACTGAGATCACGTGTGATTCGGACCATTCACGAACACTCACCTCTGATAAAAACGTTTGTGCTGCCTTCTGAGCTCCAACATGTAACAAGTATTCATAAACGTACAGCGCTAACCTGGAACAAGGGTAAAGTGTCAGTAATGTGATGGGTGCATCAACATCCAATCATCGCTCCCAACCCAGTACCGATAACACAGTACAATGGTTTAACATGCACCTGATGGGTCAATTTGCTCCCCCTCAAATTTTTTAAAAGAATAATTTCAAATGGTAGGCAAAGTCATGTCAAGCTTTAATCAGCTGTGAAGAAGTGAATAGTCAATCTTTTGGCATTCAAACTAGATATGCCTAATATCACTGACCCATAGCAGGTCAGTCCGGCCACACCTGTCACCAGAGACGATCACTAGGGAATTCTTCATTATGATGCAGATGTCAAAGGAGCAGCTGCAGTGTTTATAATGCAGGAGCTGTCATAAGAGCAGCTGCAGTATTTATGATGCAGGAGATGTCAAAGGAGCAGCTGCAGTGCTTAGGATGCAGGAGTTGTCACAAGGGCAGCTGCAGTGTTTGTGATGCAGGAACTGATACAGGAGCAGTTGTCATGGGAGCAGCTGTCATTGGAGCAGCTGTCATGGGAGCAGCTGCAGTATTTACGATGCAAGAGTGCCGGTGGTGTAGTGGTTAACGCATCTACGCTAGCGATCTTGCACGGTGCGCATCTTGCGACATATGGTGCGCATCGCGCAAAACGCATCTTGCGACAGCTCTTGCATCATAAATACTGCAGCTGCTCTTGTGACAGCTCCTGCATCATAAACACAGCAGCTGCTCTTGTGGTAAACGCATCTGCGTTAACCACTGCGCGTCTGGGAAACCAGAGGTACGGTGTTCGATTCCCCGGTGCCCGCCCTTCCTGCCAGGGTGAGAGACAGGCGACGCCATATAGCCCCAGCAGCTGAGTGCGTCGTGAAGCCCCAAAGACATATGACACATATGATGCAGGAGCTGTCACAAGAGCAGCTGCAGTGTTTGTGATGTAGAAGCTGTCACAGGAGCAGCTGCAGTGTTTACGTTGTAGGGGTTTTCGCAGGAGCAGCTGCAGTGTTTATGATGTAGAAGCTGTTACAAGAGCATCTGCCGTGTTCATGCCATGTTCATCTATTTTCCTTGGCAACTTTTTGTGTACCAACATTCCTTGTATTCTGTTCCGCAGTCCCTACTTGAGAATCTTTAAGATGATCGCATTCCTGAAAAACAATCTACTTTACATTTCATTGGCCATAGTCACATGGTGATGTGTAAGTGCTCCAAAACAAATTTCTTGG
The DNA here is from genome assembly GCF_011947565.3 of Pollicipes pollicipes. Taxonomy (NCBI): domain Eukaryota; kingdom Metazoa; phylum Arthropoda; class Thecostraca; order Pollicipedomorpha; family Pollicipedidae; genus Pollicipes; species Pollicipes pollicipes. The sequence goes on along the minus strand of NW_023597034.1, from coordinate 29,661,226 downwards.
TACCACAGTATGCTGCTGTCAGGGAAGAAAATGCAATTTTATATCATAAGGATGTGAGAAGGTGTCAAGATGAGCTATCCTCATCAAGTGCTGTAAGAGTACACAGGTAGGGCAATGCTATTTTCTTAAAGGGGAGGGGTGGAACTTAATGAAAATGCACTAAAATATCACATTTTGAGAAAGTTTATACAAACCTGTCTATGCAGGAGGTTCAAATCCAGTATAGCACATGCTTAGCTGTTCCAGCTCTGGTCTGGGCAGGCCCTTCACCTGAGTGAATTGTGACCATCATATCCCCACCCAACACATCAAAGTACACATTTCACACATCACATTTTTGGGGATATACCTCCACCTGTACCACTGGTTATGTGGATACACCACAAACATGTAATTGCTTTAAGCATGTCTAGTGCAAACAAGTCTGAACCCCAGAAGTGCAGGGGCTATTTTCCCTGGATGGCATAGCCTCACCATTTACTGTAACATTTAAAACATCTACCAAGTAAAATCACACAACTTATAAGCAAAAACATGCCTTTATTGACCATCCCAACTGCCTTGCACAGAATTAAGATTTATTGGCAAGTAATGACATGTTCTATTCAATTTCTATTCTTTATGTTCTATGACAAAAGAAAGCAATAATTATGACCCAACTCAGCAGTGCCATACTCTTCTCACAGAAACCTTGATTATGTACCTTTACAGGTAGTGAGTTGCTGATTTCTGTAGATGGGTGCTTGGGGTGCAACACAATTCATGACAGTTTGAGCTCCTGTGAAACTGGTATCTTTCTGTGCAGTTACGAAGGTGTATTCTCCTTAGAATGACAACCTGAACTGACTACACCAGTTGATGATATCAACTTTATACACCACAACTATTTGGGACAGCTACAGGTTAATATCTGTACACATTCTGTCAAGAACCACCAGGAACATCACATGGTATTAGTTCTATTATAGGCTTTGGAAACCAGTTCTGTAATATCAGTTCATATGTGCATCAGTTCTGGGGCCATCAACCATAAATTTATGACTAGATTCACTGAATTTCATGGATCTACTGATGCCAGTTAAGACTTGATCCATAAATGTTCCTAAAAAATTGAATCTGGTTTTATGTTGAAAAGCTAGGAGGGCATGAAGGCCTGTTACACAGGGTTATAACCATTTAAAACCACTGCTAGGGCTTAGACCACCAAACTACCTTTTAAACTCAAGGACATCCAACTCAAACTTTTCCATATTAGACAATGATCACTCAGTAAAAAATACTATTGGGCTGCTGAAAATTAGGTACAGAAGAGAAAATTATTGTGTTGAACAAGCTATACTCATAAATAAACTTTCTGAAAGAAGGATATCATTGTGACAAGACAGAGAAATAATGAAAAAAATGCTTCCAAAATAATCAACCAAGATCCTCAGCTGTGAACTGTGCAGCATGCAGCATGTGCTGGCCCACAACAGTAAAACTACCAATAGTTTCCATCCTGCAATCATATGCACAATGCAATAATCATTATTACACCATTTTTCCAAAGCTGTTACAGAGGAGCTATCACCACAGAAGGATGTACATGGCACTCAGAAAGGCAAAGTTCACCCTTGTTAGGATCACTAGGTGCTTGGCACTGTCAACATTCCATTGAAATTGCAGTGATCTGCAATCTAGACTACTAGCAAGCATGCCCAAAACTTCCATGAAAGTGAAGTGGGTAAAGGGCCAGCAAAAATGCAAAATGGTTAGTCAACAACTGAAAAGGTAATTTTCAACTTCACAGTTACCCACAACACTGTCTATATTTGAACACAAATTTTTCCAGTTACCTGGACCACCATAATCACATATTACATCTTTGGCATCATCCCTTCCTGATGCTATGACATAAATGAAGGAACTTGCTCTATTAAGCCAATTTTGATGAGCTGACACACAATGAAAACCATCCTATTACTTTCTACATATATACATCATGTCATAAAATAACATAGCTACCACAATAACATATTAATATTCCCTAAATCTGCCCTGTCTTCATATCAGTGGCTGCCTGATCATAACAGAATATTTAACAACCTGCCAGCTCCAAAGCCTTCTTTAGGAATAATCATCATAGCCTTAAGCACATATCTTTGGTATGGTTTTGTTTCATTAATAGGAACATCTAAGGTCCATCTTAATAAGTAAATCTGGGATGTTCTTATCACTAAAATTCTGTCAATGACAATCCAAAAACCTGGCTAAATCACACTTCAATCTTCCACAGGTAATCATTAAGTATCCATGCAATCCATGCTAAGAAAATTTAGGGCATCCACTCGCAATATTATTTAAAAGCATTTACACTGAAGGTACACGCAACTGCATCAGCAGACAGCATTAATTCCTAAATACAAAAACCCGGCCATAGCACTACTACCCAGCAGTGCCTGGCGCGGCAAAACATTACGCAGAAACGCAGCTGTATGTGGTGCGCAACGTTACCACACACGACAGATAAATATCATGATGCTTCGTGCAATACGTACTTTTCTCTCGCTTGTGCGTCGGAAGGGACGGCTGATCCCTTCCCTTTGGCGTACATTTCTAATCCTTTCCACGATTGCAAGGGCGCCGACCACGGGTCCACCGCACACCCACGGCAGCTAACAACAAATGCGGTATCGACGAACAGATAAGAGGAGTCCAATGCGGAAAATGCCTCTAGAGAACGACACAATAGCTGGTACAAAACTGTAAACCGTTTGTTGTCACCATAAGCACGTGTCTTCAAGGAAAAACAAAGCTATTCTTTCACTGATGGCGCAACGTTTCATGACTTTTAATGGCGGATTATTGATTTTTGTAGTTTCGTGGCGACCATGAATGCAGTCAGCTGTTCATAAAACTTCCACATCACTATGAAAAGTCGTCAAAAATATTATTGTTTCAATGGCTAAAATGGAGAATTTGATGCTGTTTAGTTGAGAACAAAAATAGCTCAATTCATCGAAAATGTTTGTCTGAAAAAAGTTTACGCTCATTTGTATTTCAAGCCATAGTGCAGAGTGCTTAAGGAAATCATATCGATGGCACATCTGGTTGCATTTATTACGATACGGTACCGGATCAAATGCATGTATTCTACACCATACGCAGGGAACATCTGAGAGATTTGGTCGGATCGACACCAAGCACTTCTTTAAAAAGCGTATGTCATACCCGAAACAAGGCACAACAAAAGTTGCTACGTAGTGTTAACATCATTAACGCTATCCGCTGGATTGTTTTTAGTTTCATATAAGAAATCGCCTTGAGAGGAAAGGCTGGGTAATTATCCCATGGCCCCCAACTTAACTGTACTCTTGCTTGCCTGAGATTATCTGACTACTTTCCCCACTTTATCGCCCTGTGTACTGTCTGGCCTGTTTCGAGCCCTCTAACAACATCATAGGCTTCTTATATCGTGTATCACTGGGGTACCTCCCATGGCTTGCACAGTAACAGGCTTCCCAGGCGAAAGCAATTTTTCGTTAGTTCTTTCCAGTCAATTTTCAAATGGCCAGTGTTAATCCTCCAGTAAGTTGGGAGGGGGAGGGGACGCCCTCTGAACCCAAAATTCCCGCGCCCCTCGCCCCTGTTGAAAGCCGTCTCTGGCATAAGGGTAATGATAATAAGGGTACCTCCGTTCCATGACCTCGGATCCCAACTACGTCTTCGATAGCTTCTGACCTTTGACACCCTGGTGACTCACTGAACTACCATATCTCACTGTTTTTCCCAATTGCTGGTTGGTATTGGCTGTTTCAGGCCTTTCGTTGAGGACCTGTCCACCTCCACTGAGTACGCAGTCTGTCTTGGTCCAACACTTGTCTTAGCGAGCTTAAAAACACACTATAGAATACGCGCGCTTTGATGCACGTTGGTCCCAGCCCAGTCACTGTCGTACGCGGCTCTAAAAGTTGGAATGGTTATTTAAAACTCGTAGCGGTCAACTACATGCACTTCGCTTTTGCTTCCTCTGCTGCGTCCGCCCGGACGTCCATAAATGCAAATAGGAAAGGAACGGGATGACTGGCCAGGCAGCAGGGGTGTAGTTTTCGTAGTGTTAAGTGTCTTTGCGGGGAATATTATGGATATAGATGAGACGGTGGTAAAGTCTAATTTTTCGTAGAATGAACAGGATCATGAATAGACGGGTGGGATATTTCCGCTACATGCTTTTATCCAAGCGAATATTAGTGATAAGCTACCGGTATGCTAAGAAACTAAAAGAAGAAGAAAAAATATATGTTTATATATATATATATATATATATATATATATATATATATATATATATATATATATGTATCTCTCTCTCTCTCTCTCTCTCTGCTGGTGAAACTCTCTATTCGGTTAGGATCTACGGCTTCTTCCCACACTTTGGGAACCCACTGAGCCAACTTAGGGAATAAACCTATTAATTTTTGGTATATCTTGGGGAAGGTTGACTTATTTCTTGCTGTTCAGCCCTTCCAAAAGTTCACAAAACTTTCCCCCACCAGAAAGGCTAACAACGCCCCAATGCGGGAGTAATGAAGTGCGGTGATTGGAGGATAGCACAACCGTCACGACTTTCAAAAAATTATCAGGTCGCCTGGGCTGTCGAGATAAAGTGGCTTAGACACAACACAGCAGTCATTTGGTGAAGTTTATTCATTTCCATCACAAGCACAACCAATAACTAAACAAGCCTAATCCCTTATGTTTAACAACACAACTTGGAAGTAGAAATGTAACAACCTGCGACCAACGCAGCGTCAGCAACGACGCAAAACCCCGAAACAAAACCACTCAACACTGGACCCAGGAAACGTTTCGAGCCGTTAGAAGAAGCTGAACACGCCGCTGGCCGACGACTCCTTCTCACTGGCGCGTTCTGCCCCGAAGAAGCTGAAGTTGAAGTCGTCTGTCTGGTCGGCGTCAGTGTTCGCGTCGCCAGCGCCGAAGAGGGCCATGCTGGATTGGGCTCCCACCGGCGGCGCCGCCTCCTTCCCGAGCTGACCGAACAGCGAGAAGGACGCGTCCAACTGACCACCGTCCGCCTCCGGACTCGAAAAGATGGCCGCTGCCGAGCGGGGTTGCATGTCGCCGGCCGGGCTCGCCGCCGGCGTCTTCCAGCCAGCACCGGCCGGGCTGGCTGCTGGGACAGCCCGACCAGCAGCGATCGAACAAGGCACTGGGGTCTTCCATTCAGCACCAGCCGGGCTGGCCGCCGGCGTCTTCCAGCCAGCACCGGCCGGGCTGGCTGCTGGGACAGCCCGGCCAGCGGCGATCGAACAAGGCACTGGGGTCTTCCATTCAGCACCAGCCGGGCTGGCCGCCGGCGTCTTCCACCCAGCACCGGCGGGGCTAGCAGCCGGAGTCCTCCAACCAGCACTAGCTGTTGGGCCAGCACGACCAGCGGAGATCGGCTCCGACATTGGGGTCTTCCATTCAGCACCCGCCGGGCTGGCCGCCGGCGTCTTCCAGCCAGCGGCGGCGGGGCTCGCCGCCGAGCGAGGCGTCGAGCTGACGAGACTATCGCACCGGACCTGGCTCGAAACCGGACTCGGCGGCGGCGTCGGGTCGAAGATGGACCGCTGGCCGCCGACGGACGCCGCCGGCGGCACGGCCGGCCGTAGGAAGCGGTGCGACAGACCGGCGCCGGGGGCGACGGCCTCCGACCGGCGGCCAGCCGGCTGCATCGGCGGCGGCGGCGGAGGCATCTTCCGGTGCCATTCCGGGCTCTGGCGTAGCCGCTTCACGAAGTCGTGCCGCTCATCGTCGGCCGGCGGAACGACCGGCGACTCGGGCGGCATCGGCAGCCAGTACCGGCGACCCTGCAGGCTGCTGCCGCCGCCCGGCGAGGCCTGGGGCCGCCCGGATGGCGACGGCGCCTGCTCGGTGGACTGCGACGGCGGCGACCCGGCCGGCTGCGCCTCTCTGGCCGGACGGCTCTCGTCACCAGTCGGCGCCGTCCAGCCCCTGCGGCTCTCATCAGACTCATCGCCGGCGTCTTGGACAGCCGCGCTGACCGAGGGCGGCGCGCCCGCGGTCTCGCCCGCGCTGAGCGCCAGAGCTGCCGCCGTGACGGGCGCCGGCGGGCGCGGCCAAGGGGGTGCGGCAGCGCTGGCGGGGCACACCGCCCGGGGCCGCGCCGGACGCAGTAGCTGCGGCAGTTCTATCAGGAATGATGGCGGCCCGCAGGCCGCCGAGCGCGCGGCAGGCGGCACGGGCGCGCAAGGCGCGGGGGCACGCCAGCTGAGCAGGCCCTGGGACGACGCTGACGGCGCAGCGGGTATGGGTCTGGTCTGGTCTGGGGTTCGTGTAGATAGTCTGACCTCGGCTAAAGCCCGCCCAGAGGTCTCGGTCTGATCTGGTGTCTTCGCTTCTGGTCTGGCCTGCTCTGAACTCTGAGCGGCAGGTCTGGCCCGGTCTGGTGCCTTCGCTTCTGGTCTGGCCTGCTCTGAGCCCTGAGGAGCAGGTCTGGCCTGGTCTGGAGTCCTCACAGCCGGCCTGGTCTGCTCTGGGCTCTGGGCAGCCAGCCCGATCTGATCCGGAGTCTTTGCGGCCAGTACGGTCTGGTTCCGGCCGAACACAGCCGGCCTATCCATAGTGGCGGATGGCCGGGTCGCTGACGCCTGTCGGCTGACCGGCGCCAGCGGCCGGCCGGGACACCACCGGCCGCTGCAGCTCCCGCTTCTCTGGCGAGCTCGTGACATCCATCGGTACCGGGGAGGCGGGGCCGGTCCGGCTCTCTCGGCGCGCAGCCGGCGACCTGGTGCCGTCTGTCTCCATGTCGCTGATGGGGCTGGGTCCCAGGCTGGCTGCCTGAGGTGTCCCGAAGCCCTGCGAGCAGATGCTGCCGGAGTCATCGCAGGTTGCGCCGGCTGGGCTCGACCGGCGACGCTCAGCCGCCGCCGCCTCGATGGCGTCCCTCAGCAGGCGTGCCTGGCTCCAGTGCTTGGCCAGCTGGACGCAGAAGTCCTGGTCCGAGACGAGAGCGCGCCGGTCGTCCTCCAGCTGCTCCTGGCGGACCTGCAGCGCCGTCTCCTCCGTCTGCAGCGCGTTCAGCTCCACATTCTGACGGAAGGCCGGTACCGTCATGTACACGGCCTCGTATCGCTTCCAGCGGTCAGAGGCCTCCTCCAGCTGCTTCTCCAGCTTGCTCACCATCTCCTCAGTAGTGCATTTTTCCGAGTCGAGTCGCTGATGTAGCAGGTCGCGCATCTGGGTCAGCATGGCTAGCGAGCAGCGGCTGCTGCGGCAGCTCTCCTCCAGCACCGGCACCCGTCGCTGCAGCGCCGCCAGAGCCTCCTGGCTGCGTTCAGCCTCGCGAGCCAGCCGCTCTGATTCGTCCCGCTTCTCCTGCAGCAGCTGCTGCAGGCTTTGCACGCCATTCTCATGCTCGTTAAGCCGCCGCCTCTGGCGATCCCGCTCCAAGGTTAGCTGGTCAAACGACTCGAGTGCCAGACTCAGCTGGGCATCGCCAGGCGCCGCCACGTCGCCAGCAGGCTCCATCTCACAGCGTGATAGGGCTGATGCGGACAGGCTGAATGAGACGCAGTGATATTTTGCACAGTAGACACTATCGGTGTGGAACTCACCATACAAATTCGACAGCCATTTAAGTTCCGTACTTCAGTTGCACTCGAGTCGACAGTGACTGTTATGCGACTATGCCTGTGACTGTTATTAATCGCAAGTACAAAATACCTGGCGTGCAGAGCGCGACACACTCCCTACACAGCATACACTAATATCTACATGTAGGTAGAAAGCGACAACGATGGAATGCTTAAAAGGATATCATCAGTACGCACACTCAACCCGGCTATTGAAATTTACGTCTCATTTTCCGCAGAAGCACGAATAAAACAATGATTTCGAAATACGCTGGAGTGTCCTTACGAGGAAGCCGAGGAGGCTTCCAGAATAAGGATAAGGCGATAATCACTCGTGCATAATCGTGCCTGTCCTCGTGCCCTCTCCCTCTCTCTGTTGACCCGCCGTCCTCCGCCAGCAACCGACAACGGCAGACCACACAGAAGACGCCTTTGGCCTTTTGATATTTCATTTATGCCTTTTTTTGTAGACCAGCTCATAAACAGCAGAAGACATGTAGTGCTGAGCCTTTACCAATCTTCATGAATAAATTATCAGGAGAGACGTCCTAATAAAAAGATTTACTCCGTCAGAAAAATGTTCCCCACGAAATATGATAAAATTCATGAAATACATTAAGCAGAAAATAAGCCAGGCATCATGTAAGACATGAATACGGTTAATTTCCTGGTACGTTCTTGACGCTCTTGTTTCATATGCACCCTGTTCGTAGCCGTGCGTGCCGCAGATTCGATGGCCCTGGATATTGTTTCCTCAAATTCACAGATTATACAACCATGACTCTAGGTTGAACATTTATTTAGAGGTAGTATTTTGGTTTAATGGAGCATCAAAATAATTACATCAAATTATACTTAATATTTTCATTTATTATTAAATATAATTGCAAAACAAGCCTGATAATACTGTAAATCTGGGGTGAAATAAAAAAATATCAACGCACGTGGTGCAGCTGTATAACGCATTCTGGGCACCACAGATCGCTGCTAAGAACCCCCTCCCCCTCCCCAACATCCCGACTGTTCCCGCCTGCACTGCGTTGCCCAAAGCCCGGTAACTTGCCTGCCCTGCCCTGCTTCAATCCGCAGCACATGTGGTGCACGTGGTTTCTGGTGAGTTGTGGGTGGTCATGTGACGATCGTTTGGGGTAAGTTTGGTTCCTGGGGTGGAAGTAAGCGGAAATAGGCTCGCTTCTGAGTGGTGTGTTTTCAGTGACTAACAACGAGTTACTGAGCGTTGTGTAGCCATGTATGCATGAAACTAAACGTTTTCCCCGGCGGTAGAAACGTTCTGTGTTTTTCAAGAGGTTTTTGACTTCAACGGTTTGCTTAGGTATATTTCTGAGTGCAATCCAGCTGATTAAATACGTCATTTGATTTCCTTTGGGTTTACTTTTTTCTGTAATATTGATTTGGTGTCTCAAATTTTGTGTCGTTGTTTCACTTGAATTGGTTTGCCAAACATAAAGCCTGAATCTCTGTCTTAAAACAGCATATGTTGAATGATAAAATCCAAAAATTTTGTTCTTTTTCGGATTAGTTGGATGGTAAGGATTAGGTTTAGTATGGAAGCTGAATGTGATACTGGAAAGTGTTGAAATGCACATTCTAAGCATCAAAACTGTGGTGTAGGATTGTTTCCCAGCAACTGTCTTTTTGTCTGACTGTATTTAACACAGTCTGTGAAAAATCCATCAACTGATTTGGACACCTATGGCATGTCATTTAGCTATACATACCCATGGGCTGTGCCCAACTTAGGCCAGGCTAAACTTTACTGTATTATCAAACTAGGTTGGGGCAATTACATTTTATGGTAACTTTACCTGACATTATCCTTGCAACATTATTTCTTGAAATGCCAGCTCTTTACATATTGTCATTGGTGGTGGCAGTGCACAAAACTTGAGAGTTATCAGATTTACATGATGCATAAAATGAAAGTGCAGCAGTATTGCTGCTATATGGTGGTGTACTACTGCTATACTGTGTAAGCTATACATAGCTTAACACCTACATTCTGTAATGTAGCATTTGTTTTCCAGTGTATTTTTTAACTGTTTCGGCTAGAAGCATTTGTGATTGGCACTTTAATATTCTTCAATTTGGTTAAAATATTTGATTTTGGAGAAGGTATAGTATGTAATGTAGGTAGTTGTCTAGGTTATCATTCAGGTAGCCCATCAACCTTGTTATAAGAAAATTATTAAATTGTGAGAAAGTAGAAAACCAATTTCCAGTTTGGAAGCTTCGCACTGGCAGACACAAACTTCGTGCTTTTTTTCCTGCCATCAGTAAATACTAATTTGTTGAACCCAAGGACAAGCATGATATTTGTACACATATTATGTACTTGTGATTGTTATATATTAAGAATACTTTCAGCATCAGGAAATTTACAAAGCATCATTTTGCACATCATGAGCACCTTCATTGTGAGCTAATATGTGCCAGCAATCAATACCATGACTGAATATTAGTGAAATTTTGGCTCATAGGGTCAGGATGCCTTAAATATCCATGCACCCTTGTATAACTTTTGATGATTTCCAGCATGTTGGAACAAGTTGGAGTTAATTATTTAAGCCCATAAATAGAAGTAGAATAATTCATCTAGGCTGCTTTTAAACTCTGGTGGCAAGGATATGTGCTTCCTTAGTTATTTGGAATTGCCAGGAGCAAAAAGCCCTTATATTTAGCAGAAAATTACTTATTATACTTGATTTTGTAAGTAGTTACAGGTTTGAAATGATCTTAATGTGACAGTCATGATGCACCCCAATATCTTAACCACCTCTGTTCAAATGCATAAGATATACCCAGGTGTCAAAAATGCAATTTTGCTGGCAGTCTGGATAGCATTGATGCCTTTAAGTTTAGACAATGGCTTACACTTGATATAAGATTGCATGCTTTCCAGGAATGGAGAGTAGACCCAGGAGGATGGTTGGTGTATCTGGGCTGTATAAGGCAGCATGTTATGATTTGTGTGGCCTGGCCTTTGACGTGCTCCAGAAATTATAAATCCCCTCTCAGCAATTCCCAGTCTGGTAAAACTATTAACTTCCATTTTCCATTTCTTAATCCAAATTCTACTGTAAGGCCTAGTTGTCCTTGGATAATAATAACACTATCTCAATGCTATCATGGGTCTGGGTCATTGCAGAGCCTCTGGCAATTGTGAAACTTGTCATTTATGTCTTACAAGCAAATGGCATATGCCATGCACACATTGCATATTATATATATATATATATATATATATATATATATATATATATATATATATATATATATGCACATTCAAATTATCCACATTTTGATATATATATATATATATATATATATATATATATAATATGCATCTATACATATTGCATGGATATCACAATTTGTAAGCAGTTTTATTGTCTCCTCTATGGTCATCAAAACATGAAGTGTTGTTCTTCCCCAGTCAATCAGATGTCATTCATCTTGCTAGCATTGTTCCCTTTTCCAGACTATGGCTGGTGCATCCATGGCCTGGCCAGCTTGACGCAGCAGCCATCGATCAGCCAAGCAAACAACTGCCTCTGAGCTGTCTGTAGCCAGTCTATGACAGTTGTGCCCTGTGTCTGGCTGACCATGGTGCTGCTCTTCTGGCTGGTGCTGGCGCTGGTGCTGACGCTGGCCATGCTGCTGGCCATCCGCTGGGAAGACGTGCGCCGGTGGCTGCGCGCCCAGCCGGCGCTCGCCGATCTGGCCGCGGCGCTGGCCGCCGGGCCTAGCGGCCAGCGTGGGTGGTCCGCCCGAGGTGACAGTGTTGGCGACGCGCCGCTGGTCGGGAGGGCGGCTCTGGCCGGTCATAGCAGCCTGACAGGTCAGAGCGGCCGGACAGGTCAGAGCGGCCTGACCGGCACACGCGGCCTGGTCCGCCGGCCGGCAGAACGGCCAGCAGTCGGCTCGCCTCGCGGGCCCAAAGCGGGGTTCGGGGAGCCGCTGCAGACATGGGGAACGGCAGGGAACTCGGGCAAAGAGGACGCACTGGAGGCGGGCTCTAAGGTGTCGGGATTTGCCGGACCGACGGCGAGAAAGCCAATCTACCGTCTGGGAAGAATGACCAACATGCCGGTGCTGGAACGTTACGTGAATTCGCCATCGAAAAAGGACTTGACAGCTAGGTGAGCCTTGGAGGCGTATGCCTTGTGTGGTTGAGGCGCACGTGCTCAGATTTTGAACTCGTGCTTCTACGATAGCAGAGGCAAAGTTATCAATTTCACAGTGCTATGCGTTTTCGTCGACGAACGTTTCAGCTGCGACGTCAGCATTGACATTTCCGTATAACAACACGACCTTTGCCGAACCCTGGCAACTAAAACGGTCGCCATCGCAACCGGACTTCTGACATTTATGATTTTGTCCACTGCAACGCGTCGGATGAGTCTGACACGCTCGTGTTCAGCGACGTCGCCGTTGAACTGTATCTTACACGGAGCCTAGCGGGCAGCTGCGCGCGCCTGTCGTGAGGCCGGCGTCTACCCTGACTTCGCCCGTCTCCGGCAGCAGTGAGGTGGCCATGCGGAGTGCGCCGGCGTCGCCAGGCCTGCGCCTGCGGCCGCGCGCGCCGACCGACGCCTCCTGGCAGCCGGCCGGCCGGCTGCCGCTGGTCAGCCTGCCGGGAGCGCCGCTGCCCCGGCTGCGCGCCGCCGCCGCCGCCGCCCGCCGGCCGGCCCAGGTCACTGTGCGCGTGGCGCCGCCCCGGCCCCGCACGCCCGACAGGTGCGGCACGGTCGCCGCGCGGCTGGAACGCGGCGGGAGGGGAGCAGTCGTGGGATGGTGTGCGCTTTGTCGTGTGTTGCGTTGATCTCGCTCCATGCCTGCTGAGTCGAATGTGCTGGCCATGTGGCCTGGTGTGAAGCGACGGCAGCCCGTGCGTGCTGCCTCTGTTTGCTCGCCCCCCCCCCCCCGCCGCGAGTGAGCACTGGCCGCGGCGCCGGGCACGTCCCACGCATGAACGCACGAGCACTCCGCTGCGGCCTCGCCTGACCTGCCTGTGCCGCCGACAGCCGGCCGGGCCGCGGCGCCGGCCGCTCCCCGGCGGCGGCGGCGGCGGCGGCGCCGCCGCCGCCGCCGCCGCCGGCCAGCCTGGCCTCGCCGGTCAGCTCGCACCTGACGGCCGCGCAGGCGGTGGTGGCCGCGCTCCGCGAGGCGCCCGGGCACCGTAAGCGAGCCCGCGCGGAGCAGGACGCCGCGTCGGGAGCGCACGTGAGTGATCGGCGCCCGGGCCGCCGCCGCGCTGCTGGCGCGGGCTGTCACCGGTGTGCCGCCGAGCCGGACGCAGTGGCAAACTTGTCTGAGGCGCGTATCTTGTGCGGAGACGCTCGGAGGGAAATAGAGAGGGAGAGTGACGCTTAATTTACCTGCCGTAAGTTGCGAGTGCGTACACAGTTTGGAAAATGGTGAAGAGCATGATTGATGCGTGTGAGCGCGTGAAGCGGTGGCGCGCCTCGTCAGCGTGCGAATTGATGCGGTAGGGTCTGTAGACACCTCTGAATAACGTCTTCCTTGATCTCGTCGCCGCTTCGTTGGCAGGCGGAGGACAAGGACGAATCCAAGCGACTGTGCCGGATCTCTGACGAGCTGGGTGTGACGGTCGGCGCTATCCCGCTCGACGACGACGCCGAGACAAGCGAGTGAGTGTGCCTCGGTTGGCTTGCAGTGGCTGCTTTTGTATAGATGGAACTACAAAACACAAGTTTCGAAACATCCGTCTCGCGCGTGCTATTCTGGCCACCCTTACAGATGTATTGATCAGATTCGGGACGTTGTGTTTACAGTTTGCCACAGTGCATACGACGTTGTCAGATTTTTTCCTGTGATGCTTGTGTGGTACTAAGGTACTGAATGTTATCACGTACGTGGCACTTACGTCCTGTACCGCGTTTGTTTCAGGCTGGAATTTCCGGGCGACGCGCCCGTGCCATGCGGAAAGCGCAGCTTCGCGCACCTGTCGGCAGATGGCTCTGACATGGGCGCCACTCCGTCGGACGTGACCGGCAAGCGGCAGCGCCTGTCCGTGATGAGCGGCGAGGACATCCTCTCGTCGCTGAGCTCGTCGGCGCCGCGGCCGCCCAGGAGGAAGCGGCGCGGTGAGCAGACTGCGCCTCAGACTGTGTCTCAGACTGTAACTCAGACTGGAACTCAGAAGCGTGGCCGCGCTTGAGGCGCCCCGCGGGTGGGAAGATGGGCCGCTTCGCTCTCGCGCAGCTTCGCTGTCGTGTCTTAAGAGCCCGTGGCGCCAGCGTTTGGTGCTCTCTCGCGAATACTGGGGTGATTGTCATCGTGGGAGATTACTATGTATCCCGCTGCGAAGCGCTGCTGTTGGGGCGACTGACGTGATCTGTGCTGCCAGCGGAGGTGCAGACGCCGCCGACGCCGGCCGTTCCCAAGCGCCGCCCGCAGCCGGAGCCAGAGCCGCAGCCGGAGCCAGGCTCGGAGCCAGAGTCGCAGCCGCAGCCGCCGGCCGAGGATGAGGACGGCGACCAACTGATGACACCGGGTTCGCCGGTGAGAGCGTGGCGGCCGGCGACCGGCGACGCATGCCTTCCTCCCCATGGCCGCAGGTGGCAGCTGCCTGTGTGTTCGCCTTCCCAGCTCAGTCAGTGCAGGCAGAGTTTGTGAAAATGATTAATGCTGCATTCTGCAGTGCCGAATGTTGCAGTATGTGCCTGGCCATGTTTCTATTAGGCTAGTTTACGTTGTCAACGTTGCTTAGCCATAATACTTTAATGTATATGTTGGTACACATAGAAGGCAATACGACGACTTAAGCTGAACGAAAAAAGGCAATGACACGACTAAATATAAACAGAAGCAAGGTTTGAAATATATCTCCCCTATGAGCACTTGAGCAGACAACAAACTAACAGCAGAGCTGTCTCGTCTGGAACCTGATTGGCCGCGGCGTTCCCCGGCGCTCCCGACGCTGGGGTAGTGACGGTGTAGGGTGGGACTCACCTGTCGGTCGCACTCTGAAGCTGACGTGCGTGTGGCGGCCGACAGGTGCCGGATGCGTCGCCGCCGCCCGTTCGTCCCACGCGCATGCTCAGCTCGCCAGCTGAGCCGCCAGCCGAGCCGGTGTACCGGACCAACGAGGTCACCGTGGAGGGGTACGAGCGTGACCGGCAGCGGCGGCTCGCCCGCCTGCTGCGCGCCTTCGACACGCCAGGTCAGTGACAGCGGCAGCGGCACCAGCTGTGGGACGGAGGAGCGAGCGAGGAAAGCCCGTTTAGTGGCACACCTCGGTGCGGTCGTGGTCGACCTGATGTGGCGTGTGGCGAGGTGCTGCGAGCGCGACGGCAGGCAGCGTCACAGCCTGACCGCTGTCGCGGAGTCCGCCCTGACACCTGACACCTGACACCTGACGCCTGACACCTGACACAAGACACCTAACTCCTGACACAAGACACCGGACTCCTGACACAAGACACCTGACTCCTGGCACATGACACCTGACTCCTGATGCCTGACTCCTGACACCTAACTCCCGACGCCTGACACCTGACGCCTGACCCCTGACACCTAACTCCTGACACAAGACACCTGACTCCTGGCACATGACACCTGAATTCTGATGCCTGACTCCTGATACCTGACTCCTGACACCTGACACCTAACTCCCCACGCCTGACACCTGACGCCTGACACCGGACTCATGACAC
Organism: Pollicipes pollicipes; assembly: GCF_011947565.3. Classification (NCBI taxonomy): domain Eukaryota; kingdom Metazoa; phylum Arthropoda; class Thecostraca; order Pollicipedomorpha; family Pollicipedidae; genus Pollicipes; species Pollicipes pollicipes. Next base: position 29,645,889 of record NW_023597034.1, on the reverse strand, counting down.
CTGACACCCGACATCTGACAGTGCTGTGCCGTCACTCATCGAGCGCCGCTGGTTGCAGGGTCGAGCGCGGCAGAGCGGTCGGCTGGCGATCCGCCGGCCGACACGGCCCCAGTCGCCGCTGCCCCGGCGCCGGCCGCGGCCGCGAGCGGCGCCAGCCCGGCCGTCGGCCTCACCACCGCCACCACGTCGGTGGCGTCACCGGCGGCCGCCGGCGGCATCGCGTCGTCAGCGGCCGCCACCGCCGACCCGGCGTTTGGCAGCGCGGCGGGCGCGGCGCCGGCGTTCGGCACCGCCGTCAGCACGACCGCCAGCCCAGCGGACGGCACTGCCGCCAGCTCGACCGCCGCTCAAGCTGTCGGCGTCTCCGATAGCTTGACGTTCAAGACAGACACCGGCGCCTCCGCGAGCGCAACGGCCACCCCGTCATTCGGCGCTTCCATGACTGCGACTTCCACGCCAGCAGCTGGTGCCGCTAACGGCTTGCCGGCTATCTCATCGGCAGGTGCTGCTATCAGTTCCTCACCCGCTCTGAAGTTCGGCGCTGCTACAAGCTCGGTGTCTACGCCAGCATTTGGTGCCGATTCCACTTCAGCACCCAATGACGCATTCGGAGCTGCCGCCAGTTCAGCGCCTACCCCAGCCTTCGGTACCGCCATCAGTTCAGTACCGACTTCGGCATTCGGTACTGCTACGAGCTCAGCACCCACCCCGGCATTCCAGTTCGGTGGTGCTTCCAGTTCGGCACCTACGCCAGCAGTAGGTGCCGCTGCCAGTTCAACATCTATTCCGGCGTTCGGTGCTGCTGGTGGGTCAACGTCCACTATAGCTTTCGGTACGGCTACCAGTTCCGCACCAACCCCAGCATTCGGTACCGCTGTCAGTTCAACTTCCACTCCGGCTTTTGGTACTCCTAATAGTTCAACACCCGCTGTGGCATTTGGTGCAGCTACCAGTTCAACATTCACCCCAGCATTCGGCGCTGCAACCAGTTCAACGACCACTTCAGCATTTGGTGCTGCTACAAGTTCAGCATCAGCCCCGGCATTCGGTACTACAAACCACTCAGCGCCCGCTGCGGCATTCGGCGCTGCCACCAGCTCAGCACCCGCTGCAGCATTCGGCGCTGCCACCAGCTCAGCACCCGCTGCAGCATTCGGCGCTGCCACCAGCTCAGCACCACCTCCAGCATACGGCGCTGTCGCCAGCCCGGCCACCGTCAAAGCATTCGGCTCGCCGTTTGGCGGCGTGGGCTCCACGCCGGCCGCAGGCTTCGGCACCGCCAGTGCCCCGTCCCCGGCGTTTGGGGCTGCGACCGCGGCGACGCCCGCCTTCGGCTCGCTCGCTCATGCCTCGTCGACCGCTGCGCCCTCCTGGCCCGCGGGCACCACCGCCGCCGCCGCCGCCGCTCCCGCCAACGGCGACGTTAGCGCCAGCTTCACCTTCCGCGCTGCGCCCGCGCAGCAGGCGTCCACCGCCGCCTCCGCCATCAACCCAGCCGTCGCGCCGGCCGCCTCCGGGGCGTTTGTTTTCGGCTCCAAGGCTCCGGCTGATCCGAAGCCCTCGTCTGGCTTCGCCTTCGGTGCCCCCGCGGTCAGCAGTGGCGCGACGTTCTCGTTCGGGTCGGGCTCCAAGACGGCTCCCCAGCCGGCGGCGGGCAGCGGTGGTGCCGCGTTCTCGTTCGGGTCGGGCGCTACGGCGACCCCTCAGCCGGCAGCGGGCAGCAGTGGTGCTACGTTCTCGTTCGGGTCGGGTGCTACGGCGGCCCCTCAGCCGGCAGTGGGCAGCGGCGGTGCTACGTTCTCGTTCGGGTCGGGCGCTACGGCGGCCCCCCAGCCGGCGGCGGGTAGCGGCGGTGCCACGTTCTCGTTCGGGTCGGGTGCTACGGCGGCCCCCCAACCGGCGGCGGGCAGCGCCGGTGCAACGTTCTCGTTCGGGTCGGGAGCCGCGGCGGCCCCCCAACCGGCGGCGGGCAGCGGCGGTGCTACGTTCTCGTTCGGGTCGGGTGCTACGGCGACCCCCCAGCCGGCAGCGGGCAGCGGCGGTGCTACGTTCTCGTTCGGGTCGGGTGCTACGGCGACCCCCCAGCCGGCGGCGGGCAGCGGCGGTGCCACGTTCCCGTTCGGGTCGGGCGCCGCGGCGTCCCCCCAGTTGGCGTCGTCACCGGCCACCTTCAGCTTCGGCGCCCCTGCGGCCAAACCGGTGGGCGTGGCGGGACCACTGGCCGGCGACCAGACGGCGGGAGCTCCCGTCATTTTCGGCGCGGCGCCCAGCCCCAGCCCATTCGGCGCTCCGGCGCCGGCGCCGATGGCCGCCAGCCCGTTCTCTGCGACACCCTCTCGTGAGTACTGCCTTGGCGTGCCATAGCGGGGCTCTACTGTGCGATGCCTGGTCAACTAGCTCATCTCCAGCTCGTGTATTCTCCCGCTACGCCGCTAAACGTTCCTCTTCTAATTGTTTTGGTGTACTTTGGTTATACCTCACAGCAGTATTCCTCCCGCGGTGTCATTCAACGCTCCGAATGTACCAATGTACCCCACGCCCAGCCGCGTACCGGCATTCAGCCTAATGCGCTCTTGTATTGGTTTCCCCCGTTCTCAGCCTTATCCGCTGTCCAGCGTTCCTCCTTTTTCATGTTAACCACGCTCAACTTCGTCTCGATGTTGGAACCGAAACCCGCAGCGGGTAGCTCGCGTCCCAGATATCTGACAAGCGTAAACGCTTATTTTTGTAGAGCTTTCGTGTGTCTCGATCCGACCGTCAGTAACGTTATCTGTAGGACCTGCCAGTGACGTTGACTGTAGGACCTGTCACTGACGTTAACTGTAGGACCTGCCAGTGACGTTAACTGCAGGACCTGTCATTGACGTTATCTGTAGGACCTGCCATTGACGTTAACTGTAGGACCTTCCAGTGACGTTATCTGTAGGACCTGCCAGTGATGTTAACTGTAGGACCTGCGAGCAACGTTGATCGTAGGACCTGCGAGCAACGTTAATTGTAGGACCTTTGAGCAACGTTAACTGTAGGACCTGTGAGCAACGTTAACTGTAGGACCTGTGAGCAACGTTAACTGTAAGGCGAGCAGCACTACGGACTGTTGAGCGCTGCTCCGCCGGCTGAAGACATTATGGTCGCGTCAGCCCTCGGGATCTTGAGCGTGTCTCTCTCCCGCAGCGTTCGGTACGCCGGCGGCCGCTCCATCGCCGGCGTTTGGCTCCACACCCGGCTTCAGTATGGGTACGGACGACACAGCGGCTGTTTATGCCCTCGCTTTAGCAATATTGTGTTTATGAGTGTCGCCGTCATCATCACAAGGACGGTAAAGCGGTTAAACACGGCACGGGTAGGTGGCGGTGACTCCAGGCGTGACGTCGGTGTGCGAGTCTCTCGCTTTAGAGCAGTTAGGCGTGTGTTTGTTGCTGTCGGTTTCAGACGCGCCTGGCCCGTACGAGTCGTGCGGTTGAAGTCAGGACGTGCCGCCATGCTGTCGTGCGGAGTCGGCGGGGCTTCGGACTGACTGTACCTCGTGCCGGCAGGTGGCGCTGCCGTCTCGCCGCCTGCCGGAGGTGGCATGTTCAGCATCGGCTCGGCCGGCGCCTCGGACGCCCGGCAGCGCCAGTTCGCGCGCGGCCGCCGACGCCGACAATGAGGCAACAGTGAGGCGGCTGCCCGGCCGGGGACGGTCTGACCCCTGCCCGGCCGGAGCGGGACCGGCCGGCGGCCTGCGGTCGGCCCAAAAGGCTTACGGTCGGCCTGCTCCCGGTCTGGAGCCGGAGCTCTGACGTCTGATCGACGTGGCGGCGCAGGACGCCCGGGCGTCTATCGGGTGCGCTGCTGTCGGCTCCGCAACCGCTGACCGGCGGCGCGCGGTGGGAGGCCGGCAGGCGGCGCCACGTGCGCCGACCGGCCCGCCGTGGCCGGCCACGCCGGGCTCTGTTATCCCCTGCACGTGCTGTTAGTTAGCGTGTTGTATACGTAGTGCCGCGACTGCGCTGCTGCGACTGTGCGGCCGTCGAAACCGAAGCCCTGTGTCCGGAACACTACAAAGAGCGCTTTGAGGATTTGCCCCCTTTAGAGCCGTGATGGTACAATCGCCGATCCATTTTCGTATAGCCGCGCCAGCGCAGTCGTATTCGTGTAGAGCAACCATGCGCCCGTACCGGCCGTGCTCTGTTTGTAAACATTTGGGAGGCGGTGTCGCCGGCGTCGCTGCATATCGATGATGGACGGTGTTCTGTGCACGCCGGACATCGTTCGCAGACGGTGCTCTGTGCACGCCGGACATCGTTCGCGGACGGTGTCCTGAGGACGCCGCACAGTGTCCGCGGATTGCTCTATGCACGCCACACATCGGCCGCGGACGGCGTCCTGAGAGCGCTGCCCGTCGGTCGTCGTGCACGTGTCGTGGTCGCGGGCGATGAAGGCGGTACGGACCGCTTTAGATGGTCCGGGTTGTTCAGTACTGAGTGATGTAACCCCCTGCCGTCGGCCTGTGCGGAACAGCCCGGCGATGGCTGTCCTGTGTCCGTCTCTGTTCTGCCGTCGCGCTGGAATCTGGTTTGATGTGGCCCTGAACGAACGGGACTGAAAAGTTTTGGCGAGGCTCGGAGAAATACATATTTTAACAGCGTTTTTGAGTTTTCAGCTCCGTCCCGGAGCACGTGACAGGCAAAATTGGCGTGGCTTTTCCGATGGAAACTGTTGAGAACCCTCCCCACCCAAGCAAAAATGACTGTATAGGCACTTGGTCATTTGTAAAAGGCCCTATCAATTTTTTTAGATGCTTTAGCTACTTGAGAGGCTGTCGGCACTCCGTTGAGGATGCTAAGAAGTATGTTTAGGATTGGGGTAACGTACTAGCGTTTTTCAAAGGCGCTGACTGAATAGGTTGATAAGGCTGGAAATAGAATACGGGGCTGAAAGGGACCGGCGGACGTTTTGACTCACCCACCGACCGCATGATGGGGCAAATCATGTTTGTCAATGGCGTTGCAAGTAGGGGGCTTAAGTTAGTGCCCCACAGAAGTAGCGGGGATGTCCCGACGCAGACCCCAGTATTTCCGTGGCAGTTTAACGTCTGTAGACCCTCTAAACCATCAAAGACGCGCCCTGCGGATTTAAATGAGATCTTGACCCTAAGAAGACCCGAAGTAAAGGGCAGGGCCTCTAGTAGCGACGAAGTGGGTGCCCCTGGCTGGGAGTGCCCCCAGCGCCTCGGTTTGCTCCCTATCTCTCCCTGAGCGAATTCCTGGCTACACTGTTCAGCACTACCCTCAGAGTATTTTCCAAGAGTTTTCGCGCTTCTGCATTGCCAGTAGTGGCGGGGTCGTCTCGCCCTACATTCCAAAAAATAACTGCGTGCGGCCAAGGACCAGGAGATGGACGTCACGTGTAAAAACCACGGCCGAAAAACAAGCCGCCAATGGAAGCCTCTACCCAAGCTGTCGCTGCTCGACAATAGTCAGCTGGGTATTGAGCCGAAGCCCGGGTAGAGGCTTTCGGGCGCCGCCGGCATTTGGCGCGGCAGTCTGCAAAGTGGAGCGTCGGGTGGTGTGTGGTGTGCCGGTGGCTGGGCGGAAATGTGATACGCGTTAGGGCATCGCTACCAGGAATGATTTGAACTAGTGGCTGATGTGTGGATCCCAGCAAGCTACCTGTGCCACCGGAAGTAAAAGCAACCCTTGGCGGCTGGTGGCTAGAGAGCGTCCTAGTTTTCGCCTTGTGCCCGTGCTGGTGAGTTACCCGGTGTGCGGCTCTTTACGGTCGATGCTGCCGTGCCGTGGCTCGGAAATATGAGCCTTACGGGGAGCAGCTTACTCTTTGTGTGGTGACAAGTCCTTCCGCTGCCGGGTAGGCGTGATTTTCAACATCTTGGACGTCTCATTGCAATTAAGCAGTGCTACTGGTTGGGATTAAAAAGTATTGCTCAATTTCACGTCACCTTTGATATGAATAAATGGTCAAGGAACAAATCAAGTTGGTAGGCATTTCTCAGCCCACCATTTTTTCTCACCCAGCAGAAAGTGTGGGCTGGGCAGGGGGGTAGTGTAATACCCAGTCACAAGATAATGCAAACTTACTGATATGAGGTTAGCATAGAGAATGAAGGCAGACAAACCCAACCCCATACTATTGTGGGATTGTAAATGATCAATGCTTACAATTATCATGAAATTGCATGGATATTTTCTACACAATACATTGTAGTCATTATGCACTTTTTGCAGGGCACCATTTAGGTGATAAACAAGAGAGAATATGTGTAAAGATGTGCTAGACTGTGACCATAGGCTTGATGCTGTCAACCCAGGTCATCTCACCACAAGAAATAACACATGACAAATGGCATGCAAAGCCTCAAACATCACTATTGCTTCCCAAGAGGAGAATATTCTTCCTCAGCATTATCAATGGATAAGCAGACTTCCTATCAGGGTTAAATAGCAAGAAGCTTTAGCTTTTAAGATCCAGAGAAAATGTGACAAATCAACAGAATGCCATGGCATCTGCATAAACTGACAGGATGTGGGATGTTTGTGACCATTTTTGAATCTTTGTGTATCCAATTTATGTATTGTCCATTTTTTTCTGTCCATATAGGATAGTAAGGAGAGCATGAAACATGTAAGCATACTGCTTGGCATGAACATGGGTTTGTGCCCCTGCAACCAAGGTTATAAAATATCACTGATAATAGCAACTGATATAAGGGGTCTTGCTGGCATGCGATTATCATTATATAGCAATAAAGGGGGCACCAAAACCTTGTTTAACAAAATATTGTCCATTGACAACTTGCAGTTCTCGGGAAGAGTGGTCAGGGCCATGACAACAACACATTCATCCCATGACCAGCCTGCAAGACACGTGATTAAAATGTCTAGGAAAATGGTCCTGGGGATAAAGTAGTCCTTCTGTCCCTGCTCAGTTGAAATTAATGCCTGGGGAAGGATTTGACATAAACCCAAATGATGGTGGGTTTTAAGACAAACCAAAAGTGATTCGGCATTGTTTTTGACTGGCACAAAATAATTGATCCAGTTGTGATAGATGATGATAAATGCACTAAAAAAGTAAAAGTCCATGGCATTCACCAGCCACAACAAAAGCACCAACCTGACTGATGTATTTTTCATGTTTTACAGTCACCTTAAGCTGTCAGGCTGTTCCTAAAACATTGGTAAAACCTCAGATACCTTTCTAGGTTTTCTTGCGCTGAAGTGCATGTTATCACTTGAAGATGCTTTTTGAAACATCTCTACAGACAGTTTTTAAAGCTTTCAAGACATTAGTCAGAAATGTATCTTTGCTGTTATAAGGATTACAAATTTAAAAAATTTAAGATACCACTGCCATTATCTCACCAAACAGTGTTAATTGTCTCAGATTTAAACACAGTACTGCTGAGTTAATATCCCAGCATGTATTCCCCAGGCTATAGGAGGGATTGGTAAGTTGGGAAGATTCTTGCAGCCTGTTGGACCAATGTGAATGGACAAAATGTTTTCCTCCCTATGCTTTCCTTCCTGGATAGGACCAGCAGCCATCTTGTTCATGCCCCCAGTCCTATCTTTTTGCTGCTTGGCCTCTTGCAGTTGATGTGCCTGAGACCCCCTCCCCATCATTGGCTGTCTCCTCATTCCTGTCTACATATCTATGCTGGTCCTTATCCCCATCCCCATCCCCACCCCCACCCTGTTCACGTTCGTGTCCCCTCCTCTGCCTCCATCTTGATCTCCGTCTCCGTCTCCCTCTCCCTCTCCGTCTCCGTCTCCGTCTCCGTCTCCGTCTCCGTCTCCGTCTCCGTCTCCGTCTCCGTCTCCGTCTCCGTCTCCGTCTCCGTCTCCGTCCCCGTCCCCGTCCCCGTCCCCGTCCCCGTCCCCGTCCCCGTCCCCGTACCCGTACCCGTACCCGTACCCGTACCCGTACCCGTACCCGTTCCGTATCCATATCCATATCCGTATCATTATCCGTACCCGTACCCGTACCCGTACCCGTACCCGTACCCGTACCCGTTCTGTATCCGTATCCGTATCCGTATCCGTATCTGTATCCGTATTCGTCCCCGTCCCCGTCCCTGTTATGATCCCGGGCGCTCTCTGTCTTTTCTGCTGATGGGGCAGTTAGGTTGTCTTTTAGCGTTCGGTGGCTCTGACCACGGTCAGTCGCCTACATTCGATAACTCACGGAAAGGCGATATGTGGGAGTAGGGACCCGTGTTCGGCCAGCGAGTCTGTCGGCCACAGGTAGCAGCTCTGTCGGCCTCTGGTGACACGCTCTTCTTGTCGGCCTTGCATCTGCAAGCTTTTTTGCTGGCAGCTGCACTAACCGAGCAAAAGTGGCGATAATGACTTCGGCTAAGTGGGAGACTGGATGCCGCCGCTTTGCACGATCCGTTGCGGGTATGATCGCTTGGAGTATGTCACTCACGGACACGTGCGCCGGTTACGAGTTTGATCCTTCGGTTTAAAGCAGCAGCTAAAAAGCAACTCCAGGCCTTTTTTTCGGTAACCTTGCTTTGAACTCGGAAGCTGATAGCCATCTGCGCAACACCCATTCATTGCACTTCGTGCCGCGGTGTGCTCGTGCCGCACGTGTGTGCTTTCTGTTTCCCATTTTTTGACCAGCCCGTCTGCAGGGCCTGCATAGGATTGACAAATGGCCATGGGTGAAAACAAATCTGCTGGGATATGGGTAGTGACGTGAGTGGGCGGACATGTGCTGTCACGGCCGAACAAATGGATCTGCTGGAACGCTAGGCTATATACTTGAACACGGCAGCTCAACGGGCCGCGTCGTTTAGGTTGAGTTTCTCGCTTCAGGTTTCGATAAGAGGCTGTACCGAAATAATCGCGGACTAATCCATCCGCCCTGAACTCTAAATCGTTCTCTGTGTACTCGCCTCTAGACGGGCCTCTCGGTTTCATTCGAAAGTTTGTTGGCAACTATCTCGATTCCATGTAATTTGAATAAACGCCATCGCATTGTTAATGTAAGAGCCGATCTGGACCTTGTGTTCTGTGCCCTAATTACCTCCGTGATACAGCGTCCGTGTCATAACAGAAAGCCGGCGGCTGTCAGGCGGACTATAGCATATGTTTGGGTGTCCGGCGAGAGGTCCTAAGCCGTCCCGCTGTGAGAGATAACGGCGTTATCTGCCAAAGCTGTTGCGTGTGCTGTGAAATACCCAGAAGGTATGACGCACCATAAAACTGGTCAGCTCGCAGCAGTGGTGGGCGTGCGCGCCCGAGTGTGTCCTGCGTCAAATGGGGGTAAAATGATCCCAGCAGGCGGCGTGACCACGAACGCCAACAACTAACTAAACAACTAACCTTTCGTCGAGAGCTCTAAGGCTTCAGTGTGTCGATGTGAGACCGTGAACTGCTGGTTGTGGGTGCATCTGTGGCGTACTTACGGGTCTCTGTCTGACCCTTTTGCTCACGTTGGTGAGTTAACCCCACAGATCTGATTTTGTGTATTGCCGCAGATTTGGGGATTGCCCCTCACTTTCATTACGTCCCTATATTAAGCCTGTATTGGTACGGTGAATGTGCCATGGAGCGTGATTGTGCCAGTGCCCTGCTCCGACGCACGCTCCGTCGTTGCAGCGATGGTGTAGCCGCCCGTCGCCGCCATGGACCACAGTGTGAAGGCGATGAGCTCGCACCGCAAGGCGGCGTTCGCGCGGCTCCTCAACCGGCACCGCTTCGAGAACGACGAGCTGGAGACGCTCTACCAGCGTTACATCGTCAAGCTGCAGCGCTCCAGCATCGGCGGCGCGCTGCTGCTGTACGTGCTGCTGTGCACCAGTCTGGGCGCGCTGGCGCTGGGCCACGGCGCGCCGGCCTCGGCGCCGCTCGTCTACTACCTGCTGATGGCCGCGCTGCTGGTCGGCCTGCTGGTCTACAGCGGCACGCGCTGGATGCGCGACCAGCACCTGCTGGGCCTCTGCTACCTGCTGCTGGCCTGCAGCGTGCTGTTCTGCGTGGTGTCGCTGCCGGTGGGCTTCGGCGCGCCGCAGGGGCGCTGGACACACGCCGACGGCGTCTGGCACATCGCCTTCACGCTGTTCCTGCTGTACGCCATGCTGCCTATCCGCGTGTGGGTGACGTGCTGCGTGGGCGTGCTGCTGCCGGCCGCGCACGTCGCCGTCAGCCTGCTCTGCGTCACCGAGCTGCCGGCACTGCGCTGGCAGCAGGTGAGTGGACCACGGCCGGCCGGCCGGCGCCGCGGCCGCCGGTCGAACGCTGACTTGATGAGCTGTCCGTTTTTCAGGACGGCGTGCTGTGGCGGCCGGGTTTTTGTTCGCGGCTGTTTCGTTATTTTGTTGCAGATGCGGTTAGCGGCTTGCACGCGTAGTTTAAGACCAGGAGTACACGTGAAACGGAACCGTGTGTATTGCAGGTACCCGATCCATGAACAAAGGGGGCTCTCGGTCGAACGGGAGATGTGTTTCGTGTCACTTTAGACGGGCAGTACTGTGGACATATGTTTGATGCCGTGTAGTGCTATGGCACACCCACGGCGTACCAAGTCGTTCCTTTGCTCAGATACCAGCGGATAGGATTTTGCACGATTTACAACCGACAGTGCACGCAGCTGGGATTCGACCTTAGTGTCGCCGGTCTGCAAGCCCAGCTTCTTTCCTTGGATTACGATGACTTCACGAGCGGTCGTAACTGGCTGATGGCCAAGGTCGGCGAGCTCGGTTCGGTACTATGACTGGATGCCTGGCTGGATGTCTATGTGGATGTGTGGGATGTGCTATGTTGTTTTGCGGAACTATTTGACATATCATTAAGTGGCAAGACCTGTCGATATTACCGCTGATTCGAGAAGCAAAATGTTCTCTAGCACCATTGGGGGCTGCGCCTTCCTCCTAACGCCAACAACAAGAATTGGTTTACCTTTCGTTTTTTCCTTTTGGTGGATTTGAGATTAGTGGTTGGCCTGTCGATGACTTGAAATATAGTCGTCACTGCTGATGCTAATGAGACGCCTGTCCTACAGGTAAATGGAGCTAACTGCGTGGACGTAACTCTTTCACGTTTAGTTTAAGGAAGCAGCAGGAATAGAAGTAGCGCATATTTGACCACTAGATGTATTCTACCCATCTCTCGCGCATGCCACGTTGTCACGACGAAGATTTTCCATGAATAATGGCTTCATTTTACTCACGTGACACATAACCACGGGCCATCAGCACGCCCCCAATAAAGCGGCGGCATGCGGGGGTCGAGCTACGCTGGCGGGCGTGCTGCATCGTCCTAAGCACACGCTTCTCGGAGCCGCCAAGTATGATGAATTTTCCTTTGGCTCTGCAGGCTTACAAGCTTGGCGACCGCAGCACCAATTGGTGGCGCCCTGTGGCAGGTGATAGTTGTCACGCAATCGGTCCCGTAACCAGCAGGGACAAACCTGCAGAGACACGGATGCGGACACCGGCCCCGCCAGGATGGGACGCGCGGAATGAAACGGGCGACCGACGGGACGTGACTCCGGTGGGCGCGGGTTACAATGGGCACGGGGCAAATCTCTTAAGCTTCCTGGCTCCGTGTTTGGGCTGTGTCCGGCTTATCGGCGGCTCATCGAGGCTGGGGTCGATGCGTCTGACGACACCCACCGTGGGATTAGGCCTGCACATGGCGACCGGCGTCGCTCCGAGGCAAATTAATTTTAGGCTCTTTGAAGTGAAGGGCCTCGGCAACGTCCAAATTAGGTAGGCTTGTTGCGGTCCGGTCCCGTCAACCAAGTGTTCTGCGGGCACGGGCCAAGGTTGCGGCAGTTGCGCGGCGGTGTGTGAATGCGCGACGATGGTATGGTTGTAGCGCGGGCAGGTCGTGAGCAGCACACTCTGTCCGCCGTCAGCTGGATTCGGCCCAGTGCCGGGCGGCGCCCGAGGCCTCCGACAGCCCAAACAGCTCCGATTCCGCTGAGCTCGCAGCCGACGGCGGAGCGACCGCCCGCGAGGCTGCGCCGCATCTGGGGCGAGCCCTGGGCGACGCGGCGCGCGGCCCGCCAACCGACGGCGGGGCGGCCGCCCAGGACGCGGCGTCACTTCTCGGGCGCTCTCTGGGCGACGCGGCGCACGGCCGCACGCGGCTCCGCCAGCCGACGGCGGAGCGGCCGCCCGCGAGGATGCGCCGCATCTGGGCGAGCCCTGGGCGACGCGGCGCGCAGCCCGTCAGCCGACGGCGGAGCGGCCGCCCAGGACGCGGCGTCACTTCTCGGGCGCTCTCTGGGCGACGCGGCGCACGGCCGCACGCGGCTCCGCCAGCCGACAGCGGAGCGGCCGCCCAGGACGCGGCGTCACATCTCGGGCGAGCTCTAAGCGACGCGGTGCACGACCGCACGCGGCTCCATCGCCCGTCGCGGGACGGGACAGCGGCGGCGGCGGCGGCGGCGTCCGTGTTCGTGCGCCGGCTCGCCAGCCTGGTGCGCGCATCTGGGCCCGGCGCGGGCGATGCGGGTGACGAGCGGTGCCGGACCGACGCCGCCGGCGCGCTGCTGCCCTCCGCCACAGCCGGGCCCGCGGACTCCGCTCGATACTCGCCCGCCTCCCGCTGCCATAGTTTTATTTCTTCTGTGTTCCCGGCTGGATAGGGTCCAGCTGCATTTGAGTGATAATTTCGGTTGAGTGCTTTGTGCTGTTGTCAGTTTTCGTTTATTTCACGCTAGTGATGACCTCGTTAGCAAGACTGTCGGGAATTTTACCGCGGAATTGGGCGAGAGAAACGCTTGGCGACGACGAAACTTTCGTTCGTCTTGTTGAGCATTGTGTGATAGAACGTCTGTGACGCTTTGAACTGGGCACGAAGTTTAAGGCAGCAACCAGTTCTGGGAAGTGAAATCCAGGAAATGGGTGTGGGTCCCGTGATTCTTTCTACCAGGCTCGTTCTTGGTGGAAAATGTTTACGGGCTGCCGATTCCTGCCACAAATGCTACTGTAAGCCTTAGAGCCTCAAATCGGCTTTACGGCGTCATGTGTTTTCTGATGTGGGTAGACCTGTAATGTCTTCGCTTTACCTCGCCTCTACACAATACACTTTACCTCGCCTCTGCACACACACGCTCCCGTTTCCGCCCCCACGCTGCCTGCTAAACCGGCGCCTACAAGGATATTTCTCGCTGCTACTGCTGGGGGAAAAGTGCCCTCGATTTATCAGGACGTAATCCCTGCATCTGAAAAATTCAATCGTTGATCGCTACCTCTGCTCACATGCACCCAGAATTTGTTGCGTTCACATCTGTCACGTGATTGATGGTATCAGGTTTTTGTACTGGAATTTTTGAGCGGTCTCAGGGCCCCAACATCCGTAATAAAGGATCTGCATCTTTGCAACTGTCAGCTAACAAAAGAGCGTATGCGTCCGTTGCAGAATCTCATGACCACGCTAGCAAGGGTCAAGGTCAGGTCAGAACCAGGTCGCCTCGTTGGATATCGTCATGTAGACTTTGTGTGCTTCTTCCTCGCACAGGCCGTCACTTCCGCCGTGTTATTCATCATATCGGAACGTACTGTATCTGCATTACAAGGCAAAACTGCTCTGCCTTGACCTGCCAGGTAATGGGGTGGCTGGCTGACTAACGAAACATAAAAGGAGGTAAACGGATTACGACATTATCTACGCCAATCAATCACCATGCGTGTCTATCAAGGGCCATCTTTGGTGTGATGCCGTTACGCCTGTGTCAATCTGTCACAGATCGCTTGTGTCTTATCTGCCACAGGGTGTCCAAACTAAATGACAGCATATAACTCGCGACTCGTGACTCGCAAAGCAACGGCACGGACACGGTCCGTCCTGACTCCGACACGATCCGTCCTGACGACTCCGACACTGTCCGTCCTGACTCCAACACGGTCCGTCTTGACTCCGACACGGTCCGTCCTGACTCCGACACGGTCCGTCCTGACTCCGACACGGTCCGTCCTGACTCCGACACGGTCCGTCGTGACTCCGACACGGTCCGTCCTGCCGACTCCGACACTGTCCGTCCTGACTCCAACACGGTCCGTCTTGACTCCAACACGGTCCGTCCTGATTCCGACACGGTCCGTCCTGACTCCGACACGGTCCGTCCTGACTCCGACACGGTCTGTCCTGATTCCGACACGGTCCGTCCTGACTCCGACACGGTCCGTTCTGACGACTCCGACACGGTCCGTGCTGACTCCGGCACGGCCCGTCCTTACCTTGACACGGCCCATCCTGACCCCGATACGGTCCGTGCCGACCCCGACACGGTCCGTCCTGACCTGGGCACGGTCCGTCCTGACCCCGACACGGTCCGTCCTGATCCCGACACGGTAAGTCTTGATCCCGACACGGTTGTTCCTGATCCAGACACGGCCCGTCCTGATCCCGACACGGTCCGTGCTGACCCCGATATGGTCCGTCCTGATCCCGATACGGTGTGTGCTGACCCTGACACGGTCCGTCCTGAGCTGTTGGTCGCCGTCCGCAGGTCACGGCCAACATCCTGGTGTTCAGCTGCGTCAACTTGATGGGCCTGTTCATGCACAACCTGATGGAGCAGGCGCAGCGACGAGTGTTCCTGGACACGCGCAACTGCATCGCGGCGCGACTCGAGATGGAGGACGAGAACGAGAAGCTGGTGAGTGGAGCGCCGACGGGTCCGCCCGCCGTCCTGTGGCGGGGCGCGGCGGCGCCGCCGGGGCCCAGGCGCCGGAGCGCTGCCGGTCCGCCCGCCGTCCGATGGCGGGGCGCGGCGGCGCCGCCGGGGCCCAGGCGCGGGAGCACCGACGGGTCCGCCCGCCGTCCGGGGGCGGGGCGCGGCGGCGCCGCTGGGGCCCAGGCGCCGGAGCGTCGGCGGGTCCGCCCGCCGTCCGGTGGCGGGGCGCGGCGGCGCCGCTGGGGCCCAGGCGCCGGAGCACCGACGGGTCCGCCCGCCGTCCGGTGGCGGGGCGCGACGGCGCCGGTGGGGCCGGGCGCCCGACTGTTCTGGGGCAGGTGCGTGGGAAGTTCCGGTAGATTTCCGTGATTGCTTTTGTGTTGTATCGCACTCGCCAGGTGTGTGCCGTTTACTTTGTAAAGATTGGCTTCTGGTCAGATGTGGAAGTTTGCGTTAAATTGTCCTGATTCGTGAGACATTTTCAGTTGTCAGATGTTGTAAGTGTGAACTGTAAAGATGATGCATAGTTTTTACCTTAGCCTGGGCCTCATTGACAACGGTGCGTGGTTATGTTACTCTAATTGCAACATGTATTAGTTCATGGCGTCACGTTTAAGGACAAATAGAAAGTGCCCAATGGTACAGTTGTGGGGCATTTGCTTGATTTGAATACTTCTTGTAGGAATGCAAATTGCCTGCCCGTTTGAAAAAAAATGAATGTGATTTAATTGACATGCGCAATCCCTAAGCAGCTGTTAAGCTCTATGCTCTCTAAGCAGCCATTGATCATACTTAAGTCAACAGCAAAGCGCCGTCACAAAACCCACGTCATCGGAACAGTGAAGGAATCCGAATATCCGCCTCATGTTGGCCTTCTTTGAAGCTCTCTGAATCCACGCTTCCTGTCGAACTTTGTATGCAGTGCATGCCAGACCGCTGAATGTCGAATGAATCGACGTCCCGTTGGCATCTTTGAAATAACTGTTTGCAGCTGCCAAGCGCACCACCATTCAGCACTTAAATTCGTCGATGTTAGTTTATTCTCCTAGCCGCATTCGCATTCTGGATACGCCTAGGAGCATGGTTCGGCTTTTGACAGTGCATAGCGATCTCCGTTTATCCGCTTTTAGGTGTCATGTGAATCCGCTGAGTTCACAGCGAGCATTGTGCGGTGCCGGCCTCAGTACCGTCGCGGACCGGGACTTAACGTCCACTGCGGCGTGAACAGGGAGGTGCCGCCGTGCGAGAATATGCTGTCTTTGAACCCAGTGTGGTGGGATCGGCCTCCCCCGCCTGGCACCCGGCTCGCTTCCCAGTGAAGTGACACCTCCTCTCCCCGCTCCGTCACGTTCTGGGGTATTTTTACTCACCGGGGCCCCCGGCTAGACGGCCCGTGCCGCCGGGTTATGGACGGCTAGTGGAAGTCAGCAGTCCGCGGCGGGCGCGCAGTGGGACCACGGTGGGTATATATGTATGCATGCCTGTGTATGCACTCCCCGCCCGTCTTGGCCACCGCCGTCTGGGTGCGCGGCCGGCTCAGCCGTCCCGCGGCGTGTGGGCGGGGTGTGACCGCGGCCTGCGTGGGACGGCTGAGCAGTCAGCGCCTGCGCTCTGACGATTGTGCCCTGCTCTCCCTCTGAGAGCGCCTGGCCGCGCCTGCCAGCACTCGGAGGTCAGAGGCCCGCCCGCTGCTCTCGCAGGGCAGCTCGTGCGACCGCTTTCAAGGCGTTGTCGTGACTGCTGTTTTCCGGGCTATCTGCGTCGGAAATGAACACGAAAAGAGATGCGTTACAAGGTTCAATGACGTTGCATTTGTACCTCGTAGAAATTCGAACCGAGCTCGAAAAGAGTGCAAAGTTTTTCGGAGATCGTATTACCGTTAAAGCCGCCACAGAGCAGGTAGTGTTCGTGCTCATTAGGTCCTCCGGGATGGTGATGCTGTTCTGGGAAATAATTGGGCGAGTTCGAGCTAAAAACAGCTGGCTCTGTCAAATGACCGGGACCAGCCGGAGGATGGCTCGACAGCTAGGGGGGGGGGGGGAGGGGGTCAGCGCCAACGGCGTGGACGGCAGACGGTATTTTGAGAGGGTGGGGGCTACTGTGTCGGTTGCTTCCTGGAAGGCACCATGCGGGTCGGAAAACGACAGCGACCGCCCGCGCCCCCCCCCCCCCCCCCCTCCCAGAGCCGTGCCGGGGCGGGGAAACTCTGCTCCCAAGACCTGGCTCTCCCGTCCGACTGGGGCTGTTTCCTGCTGGCCGGCCGTTTCCCGGAGCCAGCTCGGGTGCCGGTGCCGCGCTGAGTCGGTAACTGTCGGCGGCGGTGGCCGGGTGTTGACGGCAGGAGACCGATCACGCAGCGCCGCGCCCCATCCCGACCCCGCGCTGGGCAGGCAGACGCCGGTACCCCAGGTCCGCGCACGTGAGCGCGCCTCTCCAGCGTTCGAGCGCGGCGGGCACGCGGTGCTGCCTCGGACGCCTGGTTTGTTTGCTCGGCGCACCGGCGCGGCCACCGAGTGTGGCCGATTAGGTGCTGACGTGCGGCCGCCGCGCCGCTTCTGTCCCGGAGCTCGCCCTCGGCTCGCGTCCAGCGGACTCTTCCCCGCCGTTTCCTGTGTTGATATAGGCGACCGCCGCCCATCCGGCGGAACGCTTGGCGGCTCCCAAAGGGTGGTGTGGCGGCGCTGGCAGCCAGCCCCGCGCGCCGGACACGGATGTTCCAGATCTTGCAAATTAACATATTTTAACTATTCAGCCGCGGCCGTCGCTTGCCCTCGCATTTGCGGATACAAGTTAGTAAGAGGGGCAGAGACGCTCTGCCATTCGTATTCCGTGATGTCGGAAAGTATTTGTGGATGCCATATTTTCCGGGAAATGGCGCGAGATGATTGGTTAATCTGCGCGAAGCACTGATGGAAGGTTTGCAATGGTCAAAAGTTCGGCGTCTGTCATTGTGTCGTGAAAATAATTGAAATGCTTATGGACATCGAAATTTGCCACCGCTTCGGTTTTCTTGCCGCTGTGGGATCTTATAACCATGTCCTGCAATTGCAGTCTCACATATATATATATATATATATATATATATATATATATATATATAGGTATGTATGTATATATATACATATATATGCGCGTATGAGACAATTAGTAACAAAATGAAATTAATTTCGCTTTCACCCGCGTAGTAAACACGAGCGCGGAAGGTTCATTCATAAGACAGCGATCCGTGGCAACTTCAACCGGACGGTGGTGCTGACGTTTACAAACGGCCAGCCACGACGCGTCCAACCCAGCTGGCACCATCAGCGCGCTCACCCAGACGGCGAGTCAGCCAGCTAAAACTGGCTGCGGCTCTGTGCTCGATGTGAGTGAGTTATCGTGATTTGCACGTCGAACGTCAGTACAAAGTGAGGGGTGCTAGTAGTCTAGTGGTGAAGCTGAGTTGCGTATCTGAGAAGCCAGAGATACGGGGTTCGATCCCCCACGTTGCCGGCCTCTCCTGCCAGGATGGGAGGCAGGGGACACCGTATAGCTTCATCAGCTGAGTGTGCTGTGATGCCCCAATGACAGTGATCGCACAGAGCAAAAGGCCGTGTAATGGCAATTCGAATTATGTGCTTATGCACCAATACAGACTGAGACGATGACGTACTTCTCTGTATCGACGAGACCTTTGTAGCACGTTCAAACAGCGCTTGTTTCACTGGTAAGCGTTAAAGTTACGGGTGAAAAGTTTACATTTAAGAATGTTCAAGGTGCTTAAGTTAAACATGAACAAAAGGTTAAATATCGTCGTTTGGCGATGCTGCGAGGATAAAGAAATTGACGGTGAAAATAGAAAATAGGAATATGTATATTTTTAGCCGCTTTGCACATGAGTTTGACACTGCCAAACGTGATGGGCCCCTTTGTCATCCAACGAACCCTTTATATTGTCATCCTTTGTTATTTATCATCCAAAGACTCAGTACCTCGATGACTGTTGCACTTGACAACAACCCTTTTTAATACATTGCTATGTAATTACATTCGGTGTTCAGAACAGCCGCCGTACTTAAAGCCACTGTTCAAGTCTTTCTTTAATGGAACGCGAGGTTACGGCAGTAGTTCGTGACTGATGTAAGACAAATAACCAAAAGCCTGGTGGTGTATTATGAATCGTGACCAAATATCAAACAAACGTTGCACCTTAAGATTTTATAGGTGTTTTAATGGCCGTCATATAGCCAGGGCAGCTGGTGCGCCCTGAAGCCCAAATCATCATCGTCATGGTGTTTTAGATGCTGGCGCAGTCTGCGCACTTGAAATCTAGCACACAAACAAATCTAGGTGGGTGTTCCGTGGGTGTGCCCAGGGCGGCAGGTACGTGTAACAGCGCTCGTGATTTAAATTCACGTCTCGCGGCGTAGTAAATCCTTTCACACATTGACCGGCTCATGTCGGCGGACTTCCTAATGTGATTGGCCGTCTCTCAGCTTGTGTAATTAAATGCAGCCTCACTGGGTCTCTCGTGTAAACACGGCAGGCAAGCCATCGGCCTGCAAGGCGCGCTGCACGCGGGCGTGTTGCAGAGCACTTTCTTCCCGCCGAGCCCGCCCTGCGCTCGCCGCGCGACGGGACCGGCCGCCCTGCTCTCGCCGCCGCTCGAGAGTCGCGGCGGCAGTGGAGGCGCGCGGTCGGAAGTGCTCCGCACGCGTCAAGCACCCACTTGACGGGTGTGGAGGATGCTCGGTGCGGGCGCGCTGTGGCCCGGCTCTGTGGCCGGCCGGGCACCCCGCCGCCGCCGAACGCTGGCCACTTCCGCCGTGTCGCCGGTGTCCGGCCGGGCGCCGGTGACCCCGTGACCCGGCGGCGGAGGAGCCGCGGCGCCCGGGCGGTGCCGGAGCGGTCGGGCCGGCGTCGCAGAGTCGCGGCGGCAGCTGTATCGACCGCCGCCGCCACCGCCGCCACTGGCCCGCCCACCCCCGCCGCCGCCGCCGCCGCCGCCGCCGCCGCCGGCGGTCTAGCCCGGTTCGAGCGCGCCCGAACCCAAGTCGAGCGACCGCAACCCCTGGGGCATCAGATGTGGTGCCGGTGTGTGAGGGGCCACCTGGGATGCTGCTGTCAGGGTGGGTTGTTATGGTGGTGGTCGCCGGAGGACCAAGGCTCATCGTTAGGGTTCGGTTATTTTGCCGATCTCGTAACTACTGTTATCGCACCATTACCCGAGGGGCAAGTTATGGATCTAAACTGCATGCTGCCATTTTTAAAAGGCCAGTTGTTATGACGCTTTTCTCTGTAGAACCAAATATAGTTTCAAATAGAGGAGAAAAGCCGGACGCTTGAGCAACTGGTATGTGAACTGAGTCGTTACGATCGAAGATCGAATAAAAAAAGTTGGCTTAGGAACCCAGTTCGATTCTTCGGTTAGCCCAATTCGATTCTTCCGCCATTTGTTGGGATTTCTAGCCCCAGCGCTCTAGGACCGGGCCGATCGCCACGGCATCAACACATTATCGACTGGCGCCCGGGGCGACGGCGGTCCGGCCGGAGGGAGAGCCCGCCTGACCCGCCGCTTCCGTCGCCGCAGGAGCGGCTTCTGCTGTCCGTGCTCCCCGAGCACGTGGCGATGGAGATGAAGGAGGACATCGTGTCGCCGGTGGAGCGGCAGTTCCACAAGATCTACATCCAGCGGCACGAGAACGTCAGGTGAGCGGCGGCGCGACTGACGCGCGGACGGCCGGCGTCCCCCGCGGCCGGCGAGGGGAGTACTGGGGCGGGGCTGCACAGCCAGTGGAGCGCGCGTCAGGTGGCAGGCCGGCGTGTCGGCATCAGAGCTCATCTGCCCAGCGGCACCGGCCGACCGGGCCAGCCAGCCGGCCAACTTTTGTCGGACCGAGTCCTGGCCGACTCCGTCCGGGCAGCCCTAGCTTGAGCCGGCCGAAAGTTATTGGAAACCCCGGCTTGTTATGCGGCCGGGACAGCGCTGAAAGCGGCCTTCGGGGGCTTTCGGTGCTCGGTTATGACCGCGCTCGGTCTGTGGTGATATTGCTGTGCTTGTGCGGGTGTCTGCCTGTGTCGGGTGACG
>NW_023597034.1:29595185-29620185 GCF_011947565.3 Pollicipes pollicipes | reverse complement strand
ACACGGCAGGTGATCACCTCATTTATTTCGTGGAGTGATCCCCATGAGCGTGGCGCGACTGGTACGCATTGCCCGTGGGGAAAAAGCGGGTCGATAGCTGCTCTCCTATCGTTGGAGCATGATCTAGACGATCGAGTGTCGCGGACCCCCGAGGATCCGACAGTATTGCGTGCTTTTGTGAGTGGCTCTCAGCCGGCCGGATGGTACTCGACGTCCTCCGGCGCAGAGCAGGCGGGCGGCGGGGACTCGCACCCAGTCGTCGAGGCGCGGCTCGCTCCGGCTGGTGCGAGAGGAGCCGCCGGCGGGCGAGCGGCGGGGACTCGCACCCAGTCGTGGAGGCGTGGCTCGCTCCGGTTGATGCCGGAGGAGCCTGCCGGCGGACGAGCGGCGGGGCCCGCACCCTGTCGTCGAGGCGCGGCTCGCTCTAGTTTGGGGTGGGCCGCCGGCGGGCGAGCGGCGGGGACGCGCACCCAGTCATCGAGGCGCGGCCTCGCTCCGGCTGGTGCGGGATGGGCCGCCGGCGGGCGAGCAGAGGGGGTGGGGGTGTGCGGTGACCAATGTCGAGCTCGGCGGGTCGCTGGCTGGCGTGACCGTTCAGACGCTGCGGTGGGCCGACCGCCGCCCCCAGCCAGAGCTGATCAAGCGAGAAACGCCCATCTCAGGACTGATGAAGCGCCGAATGTTTATGTTGTCACCGTCGTAAAATGCAGTGTGCCCGACTGCTGAGCTGCCTCGGCGTGCACGCGGCGTCGGTCCCGAAGCTCGCGCGCCGTCAGGCGGCCCGGTGTTCGCGCGGCGCCGCGCTGGGGGCGGCCTCGCCCGTGTTGCCGAGCCGGACGGCGTCAGCGGCGGGCGCGGGCTGCCGTCTGGTGCGACGACGTGGCCGGTGACTCAGGCACCGGCTGTGCAGGATCGCCGCCGCCGCCGCCGACCGGCCGCCGGCCGGCCGGCCCAATGAAAACAGAGCCCCGAATCAACACGCGGTGCGGCAGCCGCTCGGTGCACACCCGACACCGCCGGCGGCGGCACTCGCGGGGCACGCGGCGCCGCGCCGGGTCCGCGACTCGCGCGTCACCGCGCTCCGCCCGCGGCTGGCCGCGTTCGGCGCCCCCCGCAGGGCGCTCGCGCTCCCTGGACTTGGTCGTCGCTCACTCTTCACCGCACCTCGCGACGAGCGCGGCTGTAATTTACGACGCTCTGCGCGGTCGGTGTTTATTGCGTGCGGATGCTCGGTTGCCGGGGCGCTCTTTACTGGCGCCGATCCATCACTGCCCGCGGCTCATCGGTCACTGCTGCGGTGACTCCAGGGGCGCTGATCGCCGGACGCGGACCGGGGTTCAGCTGTCGGCGTTCACTGTCCGCCGGTCACCGCTGAGCTGTCGCTTATCAGTGTTCACCTGCGGGATTGCGGGTATCTTTTAGTGGAGGGTTGTGTTGAGGGTGGCTCACCATTGGAACTATCAGTCGTTCAAAGAGCCGCTTCCTGTCGGTGCTATGAGCACGTTTTAAGTGTTGCTTTTCAGCCCGCGCTGGGGCTTGAAATGTTTACGCTGGATTAGAGGCCAAATGTTGGTTCCCGTACCAGGGCGCGCGAGTTCTTCAGTGAGCATTACTGAAGATACAAATCAGCATCAGTGGGATATGTTAGATTAAACTTGCTGGGGCTATGTAAAACATGCATGCTTATTTGTTTGATTTTTTGCACAGGTTTATTTGGCACATTTCGTGGGCATCAAACGATAACGTAGTCTACAAGGGGCCGTGCAAATCTGTGATGCCTCCCTACCATTGATAATTTCTTCGGTACGTCTTCTAACCACATCTGACGTTGCCGTCAGTTCGCTGGCCTCAGATGCCTCTGACTGATCTGGTCACCATCTCGGAGGTTTCCGTCAGAATTGTGACCACTTTTGACGCGCTCGGAGGTTCTCCAAGCCCCTTATATGTGTGTTCATTCCCTTGATACATGCCATGTCAGGTCTGATAACCGCCTTGATGTCTCTATTAATCCTGCCGACCCGAAATGTTGTTGTCAGGTCTGGTGACTGCCTCAAGTGTTTCCGCCAGATCTTCAGATTTCCTCGGAAGTCTCCGGTAGACAGGCTGTTGTTGACCATTTCAAACGTCTCTGTCAAATTTCACGGCCACCCCAGACATCTTGGCCAGGTCTTATGATCACCTCAGACATCTCAGCCAGATCTGGTGATCACCCATACATCTCCGCCAGCTCTTTAGACCACTCTGGACGTCTCCGCCAGATCTGTTGACTACCCTAGATGTCTCCGCCAGATCTGATGACCACCCCAGACGTCTCCGCCAGATCTGGTGACCACCCCAGACGTCTCCGCCAGATCTGATGACCACCCCAGATGTCCCTGCCAGATATCTGGTGACAGGCTGTACCTTGCCCGGCAGGTCGGTGGTGGACGCCACGGACGTGCAGCTGAACATGCGGGTCGGCATCCACTCGGGCCGCGTGCTCTGTGGCGTCCTCGGCCTGCGCAAGTGGCAGTACGACGTCTGGTCCAACGATGTCACGCTGGCCAACAACATGGAGGCCGGAGGCGAGCCCGGGTATGTACGGCGGCGCCTTGTTTCAGGAGACGTTTGCCAGTTTGCACTAAACGCGGAGTCAGTCGGGCGGGCGGTGCTGGTGCTCCCGTGCACCGCTGCAGCTCGGCCGGGGCGTCAAGCCCTGTCTGGATTTGAGTCACGGCGACTGCGTCCGCGTCTGTGGGCTGGGGCAGCTCCGTTGCCACCGGAAGTTTGGGGCATTGTGTTAGCGCTGCCTCCCGGGCGGCGCCTGGGCGGGCCGGAGCGACCGCCGCTCGCTTCTACATCAAGAGGCGGCGCCGTTTGAAGAGAGCGGCAACCGTTCGCCGCCGGGCGTGCCGCCTGCCAACTCCGGCTTGGCAAGTGGTCCCGGCGATTATTACGGCTTTTTGCTGAGAGGAGAAAGAGATGCGTCTTCGCGTACGCACTGCGGGCTACAGCTGAGCTTCAGTGGCGTTGCCTAGAGGACAAGGCGAGGCTGTGGATGCCAAGGCTCCGAGACGGACAGACAGTGCTGTGTGGGGCGCTGCGGGCTGCACCAGTATAGTGTCGCTCGCGGCCGTGTTTCTCTCTCTCTCTCTCTCTCTCTCTCTCTCTCTCTCTCTCTCTCTCTCTCTCTCTCTCTCTCTCTCTCTCTCTCTCTCTCTCTCTCTCTCTCTCTCTCTCTCTCTCTCTCTCTCTCTCTCTCTCTCTCTCTCTCGCTCTCGCTCTCGCTCTCGCTCTCGGCTCTCGGCTCTCGGCTCTCGGCTCTCGGCTCTCGGCTCTCGGCTCTCGGCTCTCGGCTCTCGGCTCTCGGCTCTCGGCTCTCGGCTCTCGGCTCTCGGCTCTCGGCTCTCGGCTCTCGGCTCTCGGCTCTCGGCTCTCGGCTCTCGGCTCTCGGCTCTCGGCTCTCTCTCTCTCTCTCTCTCTCTCTCTCTCTCTCTCTCTCTCTCTCTCTCTCTCTCTCTCTCTCTCTCTCTCTCTCTCTCTCTCTCTCTCTTTCCTATCTCTCTTTCTTTCTCTCTCGCTCTGTCGCCCTCTCGCTCTTTATAACTGGTGGCCACCATCTGTGCTCGATGCTGATTGAAATTGACGACGAGGCTTGGCCGCGCAGTCCAAACGGCGTCTGGAACAGTGTTTGGGCTCCGGAGAGTTTTTATCAGCAAAGTAGCAAAGTGACGTCTCTTTAGGAAAGTCATTTGGAGATGTCGTAAAGCTCTGAATGCAGTCGGGGAAGTTTATTTTGTGCTGGATCCATAACTGTTGGATGGCGAACTGACGGGCGTCGAGCGAATTGGTGCTGCGACGAAACTTGCGGCACAAACATCCTCCGCACGTGTTGTGCCCGTTTCTGATGGGCTTCTACCTAGCAAGTTTAGTCTTTGTTCAAGACAGGTGGATGGCAAGGGCTTCCACCCAGGAAGTTAAGTCTTTGTTCAAGACAGGTAGATGGCAAGGGCCTCTACCTAGCGAGTTTAGTATTTGTTCGAGACGGGTGGATGGCAAAAAAGCTTTGAACCGGGTTGGTCCAGTTTCATCTCACGCCAAAATGTGGGGGAAGATGCGATGCTCTGTTCGCCTCGCACCGTCTATGCACGAACAGCTCACTCATGCACGAGCTGCTCACTCGCAACTAACGGCTCTCACTGTAGGCCAACAATCTGCGTCCGTCGTTGGCTGGTCCCGACGGCTGGGAGTTTCCCGGAGGCCGTGTGCTGTCGGCCGCGGACCTGGTGCGCTGGCCAGCTGACGGGCCGTCCGAACCCAGAACCCTGCCCGTGCCCGCCGGCCGGCACGCGCCCTAATCGCGGCTGCAGCCCCGTAACTCGTGCGGGTGGCGCGCGTGACCACCGTGCCGTGCCGGGCTTTCACGTGTCTGCTTTGACCCGTCGGACAGCGTGGCCGGTTGAGACGTGATGGAGGACATGCGACTTGAAGGGCTGCTGTGTGGACGGGATTGTCGCGATGCATGTGCGGGCGGTCGTGGTCAGGGCCAGGAGGCTGCCGTACGCTGGCGCAGACGAGACCGTATGCACTCGCCATCAGCCGCCGCCAGTCGAACAGAGACCTGGAATGTAGCACCGCTAGCAGGACAAAGGCTCAGATTATCGGAACGTTGTGTCGCCAGTGGGGCAAACTCCGGTATGTCGTGCCGTCAGTAGGGCAGGCGTCTAGAACGTCGCTACTCAGTCGTCTGGGATATTGTGCTGTCACGAGGGCAGACGTCTGGAATATTGTGCCGTCAGTAGGGCGAGTGTCTGGGATATCGTGCCATCAGTAGGGTTAGTGTCTGGGATGTCGTGCCGTCACTAGGATAGACGTCTGGAATACCGTGCCGTCAGTAGGGCGAGTGTCTGGGATATATTGCCGTCACTAGGGCAGGCGTCCGGAATATCGTGCCGTTAGTAGGGCGAGCGTCTGGGATATCGTTCTGTCACGAGGGCAGACGTCTGGAATATCGTGCCGTCAGTAGGGCGAGTGTCTGGGATATCGTGCCGTCACTAGAGCAGACACTTAGAACATTATGCCGTCAGTGGGACAAACGCTTTGGGTAGCGCACGTTCAGTAGGCCGGGTGTCGGGCGCGCAACGCCGCCAGTGGCGGAAGGCCCGACGTGTGCCGACGAAGCGGGCCGTCGAGTGCGGCCTGCCGCTCGGCTGGCACGGGACCGGGCCGCTCTGACCAGACACTCCGCCCTGCCGGCAGGCGGGTGCACATCACGCAGGCGACGCTGGACGCGCTGCACGACGAGTACCAGGTGGAGCCGGCCGACGGACACCTGCGCAACCAGTACCTGCGCGACGCCGGCGCGCGCTCCTTCTTCATCGTGCCGCCGCCGCGCCGGCGGAAGGTGGGTGCGGTGCCGGCGGACGTTGGCGGGGCGGGGCAGTGAGTCCCGCGCTCAGCCGGGCAGCCCCGGGCCGGCGAGTGTAGCGGCCGGCGCCGACTGGAAGACGGACGCCGGTGCGCCATGGGCTGGTGTCATGTGTCGTGCGCTTATTGGAAGCACGTACAACGCTGGCCGGCCGCCAATGGACGCGGCTCGGTTGAGTGTGACGCGGTGGGGTCGCCCTGGTACATGACGAGCGCGCCTATATCTATAATTCGGTCACGGGCGGTGTGATCACACGTAGCGCTGCATGTTGATCGTGTGGTGTTGTTTCGTCGGAGTGGGGCCGCGGTGTGACTGTGAGTCATGTTATATGGCCGGAGTGCTGTCGGGGTATGGCTCTGAGCCGTGTTGTGTGGTCGGAGTGGGGCCGTGGTGTGGCTGTGAGCCGTGTCGTGTGGCCGGAGTGGGGCCGTGATGTGGCTGTGAGCCGTGCTGTGTGGTCGGAGTGAGCCCGTGGTGTGACTGTTAGCCGTGTTGTGTGGCCGGAGTGCTGTCGAGGTATGGCTGTGAGCCGTGTTGTGTGGCCGGAGTAGGGCCGTGGCGTGGCTGTGAACCGTGTTGTGTGGCTGAAGTGAGGCCGTGGCGTGGCTGTGAGCCGTGTTGTGTGGCCGGAGTGGGGCCGTGGCGTGGCTGTGAGGCGTGTTGTGTGGCCGGAGTGAGGCCGTGGCGTGACTGTGAGCCGTGTTGTGTGGCCGGAGTGGGGCCGTGGCGTGGCTGTGAGTCATGTTGTATGGCCGGAGTGCTGTCGAGGTATGGCTGTGAGCCGTGTTGTGTGGCCGGAGTGGGGCCGTGGCATGGCTGTGAGCCGTGTTGTGTGGCCGGAGTGGGGCCGTGGTGTGGCTGTTAGCCGCGTTGTGTGGTCGGAGTGGGCCCGTGGTGTGGCTGTTAGCCGTATTGTGTGGCCGGAGTGGGGCCGTTGCGTGGCTGTGAGCCGTGTTGCGTGGTCGGAGTGGGGCCGTGGCGTGGCTGTGAGCCGTGTTGCGTGGTCGGAGTGGTGCCGTGACGTGGCTGTGAGCCGTGTTGCGTGGTCGGAGTGGGGCCGTGGCGTGGCTGTGAGCCGTGTTGCGTGGTCGGAGTGGTGCCGTGACGTGGCTGTGAGCCGTGTTGTGTGGTCGGAGTGGAGCCGTAGTGTGGCTGTGAGCCGTGTTGCGTGGTCGGAGTGGGGCCGTGTGCGGTTGTGAGCCGGGCTATGTCAGCTGTGGCGCCGTGGCCTGACTGTGGCACGTGGGCGCGGCGGAATGCCCTGCGTTTGTGTACCCGCTGTCAGCTTGGCTTCGTCAGATCGGCCCAGCCGGTCAGTCTGGCCTGGTCAGTCAGCCGGTCAGCCTGGCACAGACACGTGTTCCCGGGGCTCAGATGCCGCGGCGCACCTCCGGCGCTCCGGCCTGCACGCCGAACGCGCCTGGCGTTGTGACGTCACACCTGTCACGGCCCGCTCGCTGCCGGCGGCCCGCCGAGCCGGTCGCGGCCGCCGGCACCGGGCCGCGGGCCCGCCTGAACCCGGAGGTCGGCCGGCGTAACCTGAGAGCGGCGCCGGGGCCGGCGGCGGGCCCGCGGCCTGACTCACCTGGGGGCGTCGATGCACCAGCCTTCCCCGAGCAGCCGCGGCCAGCCGCAGGTGCCCCTCACTGTGGGCCGCGCCTGACCGCTGCGGCCCCAGGACACGCTCAGGCCGGCGAGCGGAGGCCCCCCACCCCCACCCCCGCCCCCGCTCCCGCCCCCGCCCCCGCCCCCGCCCCGTCCTCGTCAGCTGTGCTCCGTGTCCGTGGTGACCGCTGACCAGCCAAACCTTCCAGACGTTGCTGTTCAACACGCTACAGGTGCGCTCCGCCATCGGCTCCACGCAGCGGCGCAAGCTCTCCTTCAAGAACGTCTCGAACGTGGTGGTGCAGCTGCTGCACTCCATCAAGTACTCGGTGGAAGTGCCGTTTTCAAACATGACGATGCCGCCGACCGATGCCAGTAAACAGAACAGCGTGCTCAAAAAGGTGAGTGCCGGTCGCAGTATTCATCTCTCATTCCAAATAAGGTTTGGAGCTTTTGAATGTTAAGGTTGCCAGACTGATGCCCGTGTGCATACGCTTGATTGGAACTGCCGTTTTTGTTGCCAGATCCACGGAAATACGCGACTGGGCGCCAGAAATAAAGCTAGCGTCAGAGGCTGTGTATGGTGCAATCGGTGTGTTATGATTAGGTCATATATACAGCGGGTTAGATCAGCCCCCGGAAAGGCTGCCAACTCTGGGGTAAGATCAGATAGTGGAGCAATCACAGTGACGAGGTGAAGTGGGATGTGTGGTTAGTAATATGTTAATGTTAGCTAACTGTTTACGCGGGATCACTCCAGTCTCCGTGGTAGCACAGGGTCTTAGTCAGGTCGCTTTCAGAACCAAACGACATCCAGGAAGGGCGCGATCTATGAACGAGGGCTATTCCCGCACACTACGCCGAGCGATCGATGACGATAATTTTGCGTCTGCAAACAGATACGTGTCAAAACCCCGAACCATAAGGCATCTACTGGCTCACCATTAGGCCATTCTCCCAACGACTGTTATACTCCGTTGGCTCTAGCGGCCGGCCAGCCGAGTGTCGGCACCGCAAACGCCCTCGCGTCTTTATTTCACCATCGTGCGCCCAGGTGTCGGCATCATCACCCAGGTGTCATCGCCCAGTTCGAGACAGCGCGAACGCCCGGTGTGTTTGCGTGTCTGTGAGGCGGGCTCGGGTCGGCCGTGACCCTGGGGCGGCCATGGCCCTGAGGCGCCCATGGCCCTGGGCGGCCATGGCCCCGGAGCAGCCATGACCTCGCCCCGTGCGGTTGTGCGGGGCGTCACTGGGCCGCATGGGTCCCGCCTCCCCGGCCGGCCCCCCACAGGTGGGTCGTGTCACTCAAGGGCGGCGTTTTAAGGCGGCTCCACTGACGCTAACGTCGGCGCCTGCGGCGAGGGAGCGGGACGACGCGACGACGTGGGCCACTAATGCCCCCGGGGACAGGGGGGAGGGGCATCGCTGGCGCGCCGCCAGCGGCTGCCAAACGGCTAATGCCGCCATTCTGGGCTGGCGGACGGGCGGCCGCCGGCCTGGCCGGGCCGAAGCGCTGCATAAACATACGGACGGCGGCGGCGGCGGCGGCGGAGCACGTGAGGCTCGGCGGCCGGCCGACCGGACCCCGGCGGCGGCGCGGCCCCGCCGTACAGCCACCACCCTCACCTGCCGGGGAGGAGCTGGTCCACTGCTCGGCCAGCGAGCTCCGTCGCTGTCGACCGGCTGACGCTGGGGTTGGGACACTGTCCAGCTGCTCGGGCAGGGCGGCCCGACACTGCCGCAGTGCAGGCGCCTGGGCGGCGCTCTCGCAGGCGTCGCTGGTCGGCTCTGGCGCTTGCCAACACCGACGTCGATCGCGTGTGCTGACCTGTGTCGTCAGTGATGACCTTGAGGTCAGATGGTGTCCGTGGAAACAAGAATGGGCGTGTCCCGAAAGCAGCCGTACAAGTATTTCGAATGTCTGCACTGGCTGCTGTCCAGTCAGCGGGGCCTAGAGACGATGCTATACATGTGATTCATTGGCGCTGGGTGCGAGAGGCAGTTGGTGCGCGCTATGTGACCCGACCGTTATGGAAGGACCAGCTGGCACCGAGCCGGGGGGCGAGCTCGTGCGGGCGATGATGTCATAACGTTTACGATACGAAACGGAAAGTGATTGCTCCGAAGTCCCTGCCCGCTGGACGGGCGGAGCAGGCATTTTTAATTAGATAAAGATATATTAAAGATATTAATAAATAAAGGTATCATATGCCGATAAAAAGCAAAATGCTACCCGTTCACCCGGAAGCACGCGGTTTTGAACGGTCGAACCCGCAGTGTAAGAGAGTATCTCCGTAACCTGTGTCCTGAGCTCCGTGCTCTGGACATAGGTTTGACTTGGGGCGGAGTGGGAGTCTTCTCCGGAGTCGACCGAATTTTAGTCGACTTTGAGTCGATCTTATCGGACGGGGACGGCGGTGGTATAATGTTTAGGGTGCTCGGACCTGCTCTGGACCCGCCGGCCTTGGGTTCGATCCCTGCCACGCCACCACCGCATCTTGCATATGACATTTTAAAGAGGCGTCCCCTCTCGAAATGACTGGTAGTGAGTGAGACGTAGATACGCAATCATGATTATTCCCAACATAACACTATAATTGATATATTAACATTATAAATCATATATCACATGACACTACATTATAAATTTCCGATCTAATGGAATATGGGTTGTTGCGATCACCGATAAATTATTCAAATGGAAATGAAAGTATTAATCGTTATACTTCAGGGCCTTCTGTGTCGTACACGTTGAGTTGAAGATGTACTGCTCCCTTAGAAAGCAAATATATGTTCTACGCCGGCTTTAAAGTATTCCATGGGCCGGTTCGTTTGGTAGACTCATGCCAACGGAGTCAGCTTTGTCTGTTGGGATTGAAATGGACAGAAAGTTGTACTGAATTCCTCACAGTCGGAATTGGTGCCAACCACATGCCTCGCGAGCCAAAATCTGAAATCGATTCCACTAGTGCGAAACCAAGCATACAGTCTGTCACACTTTCCGCTTAGCCGGTCGCGGGATTATGACGGTATCGGGTTTGGATGGAGTCGCTTGGCTATTATTTTGCGGCAACTGAAGTACTTTTCTTCAGACAACGATTAACGTTACGTATATCCTTTGCCACGCCGAAGCTCGATTCATGAACGACTTCGCTGAAGGCTGCTCAGACCCACGGTGGCGGTGTCTTTTGCCTCGTTCCGCGACACCCCACGCAGGGCGGGGTTCAAAGAGCTGAACCTAGGCCGAAGAGCCGCAGCAGCAGCAACCGTCCCCCGGCTGAAGCGTAGGCGGCGGTTGCCCGTCTTACACCAATCTGATCAGCCAGGTGTGGTGACCTGTGGCTGATGACCGATGACCGATGCCCGACGGCGGATGACCAGTGTGCGACGGCTTGTGACCAGTGTGCGATGACGGATGACCAGTGTGCGATGGCCGTTGAACAGTGCGCGATGACCGATGACGGATGCCCAGTGTGTGATGACCTCTCTTCTGACCCGCTGGGTGTTGTGACCGGTGACCGATGATTGATGACGGGTGGCCGATGACCGATGACCGATGAACAGTGTGCGATGACCGATGGCCCATGACTAGTGGGCGATGACCTCTCGTCTGACCCGCCAGGTATGGTAACCGGTGACCGATGACCAGTGACCAGTGGGCGATGACCTCTCGTCTGACCCGCCGGGTGTGGTGACCGGTGACCAATGTGCGATGACCTCTCGTCGAACCCACCTCATGTGGTTCGTTGGCCGGTGGCCGCCCTCTGGTCTGACCCGCCGTGTGCGGTCGGGTGACCGGTGACCCCTGCCTGACCCGCCGTCCGTCCCGCCGCAGCACAAGATGGCGGAGCGGTTCCGGAGGCCGTTCCAGAAGCGGCACTCGTCGCTGCCGCACCAGCCCACCAACCGGGTCAACAAGTACCTGGCGCAGGCGATCGACGCACGCAGTGTCGACCGCGAGAAGTCCAACCACGTGAACGTGGTCAGCCTCTGCTTCCGCAATAAGGATAAGGAGCAGCAGGTGCGGCGGGCGGAGCGGAGATTGGTGGAGGGTCGGTGGTCACAGTGGCGTCGGTGGCGATGTTGAAAGGCAGGACAGTTGGGACCGGAGTGGCAGTGGAGCGTTGTGAGAGGTGACGGTAACAGTCAGATCGGAGGCAGGAGCGGGTGGTCGGGGTATGGGGTATGAGGGTAGTTGGGATCGGAGTGGCGGTGGAGCGTTGTGAGAGGTAACGGTGACGGTCAGATCGGAGGCAGGAGCGGGTGGTCGGGGTATGGGGTATGAGAGACGTAGTGGAAGCCGTATGTGAGACTGGGTGGGCTTGTCGGAAACTTTGGTTGGCGTGGACGGCACACCGTGGGGAATGGAACGTACAGTGCCGCCGGCCGGCCGAATCTGAACCGCCACGATGTATCAGACCACTGGCCGGACGTCCCGTCCGGCATGCCCCCTCCCCCCCCCGCCCCGCCCCTCTGTGGGCAGCCCGTGATCTGACAGTGGTCCGCTCCCGTCTCCGCCGGCAGTACAACTATGAGCAAGACGTAGGCTTCAGCGCCTCGCTGGCCATGTCGCTGCTGCTGCTGATGTTCCTGGGCGGCGTGCAGGCGGTGGTGCTGCCGCGCACGCTCATCTTGCTGCTGCTCTTCCTCACCGCCTTCGTCTGGATCGCCGTCGTGCTCATGTTGCTGCTGGCCGTCCGCCTCAGGTGAGACGGCGGCCTCTCCGGAGCCCGGTCCCGACGGCCGCGCTCGGCAGCGGCGCGTCGGCGCCCTGCTGACGGTGTGCAGCCAGTGCCCCGCGGCGGCTGTGGGACGTGCCGTTCTGCTGACGGCGAACACACGCTACCGGGGGCCGTGCTGAGCTCGGGCGAGGTGTTGCGTGAGCCCTGTGCTGCTCTGACGGCTGCCGTCCGCCCTCAGGGTCATCGTGTGGGATCTCAGCCGCAGCTTTCTGCTCCGCCTCGCCGTCACCGTCTTCTCCGTGGTGCTCATCTACGCTGTGGCGCAGGTCAATGTGGTACGTCCCGGCCACGACCCCCGTGACCCGGCAGTCGGCCCGGCTTCGCCCGCAGGGGTCTCATTATTCGTTCGTGTGACGGCTTTTATGGTCGTCTCGTCGGTCTCTTCGTACACGGCTCGGGATTGGCCGCTTTGGCTGACATATCCGCTTAAGCTTGTCCCGCAAATCGAGCTGAATTGCTTGCTGTTTGGTGTGTGCTTTGTTCGGTGTATCTTTTGTTCAACGGTGTAAAACGTCGCCTCCGTTCGGCCCCGGCAATACACGGCGTCGTGCGATGCGGTCTCCCGGTTCAAGTACGCGTCCAACTTGTGGGTGCGTGGCCCTGTACGCCGCTCTCCGCAGTCTGCGTTCGGCTGCCCGGCTGTGTGTCCGTGTGGCCGCTGTCCGCTGTCCGCTCTCCGCAGCCCGCCGCTCGGCTGCCCGGCGGTGTGCCCGTGTGGCCGCTGTCCACAGTCCGCCGCCCGCCGCTCGGCTGCCCGGCGTGTGCCCGTGTGGCCGCTGTCCACAGTCCGCCGCCCGCCGTTCGACTGCCCGGCTGTGTGCCCGTGTGTCCGCTGTGCACAGCCCGCCGCCCGCCGTTCGACTGCCCGGCTGTGTGCCCGTGTGTCCGCTGTCCGCTCTCCGCCGCCCGCCGCTCGGCTGCCCGGCTGTGTGCCCGTGTGTCCGCTGTCCGCAGTCCGCCGCCCGCCGTTCGACTGCCCGGCTGTGTGCCCGTGTGTCCGCTGTCCGCTGTCCGCCGCCGCTTCCGCTGCCCTGCGCCGATATCGGAGCCTGCGGGCGGGCGGTGCAGCCGTGTCTGCGCTGACCTCTGGTGACGCTCTGTTCGCCCGTGCCCGGCAGTTCACGTGCCTGACGGAGTCGCTGGACGCGTGCTCGTCGCCGGAGCTGTGGGCGGTGGCGGACGTGACGCACCGCGCCTGTCCGCTGCCGCAGTACGTCGTGCTCAGCTGCGTCCTCAGCTATCTGGCCGTCACCGTGTTCCTGCGCCTGCCCATCCTCGTCAAGACGCTCGTGCTGTTCGCCATGACGGTCGTCTACGTCATGTACATCTACCTGAGCCACGCGCCGCTCTTCCTCTGCTACGACCGCCGCATGGGGTGAGGGACCGCGCGACCGGCGGCGCTGCCCGGCCCCGCCGCCGCTGGGGTGAGCCGGCCAGCGGAGAGGGGCGACCTGGCCGGCCAATCACGTCTGTCACCGTTAGTCTGTTTATGACGTCGTTTAATGGGTTTGGTCATTAGCGTCGCGCGAAACGCGGCCTCATAGTGACGTTGCGTCTCGCCAAGTGGCCGGTCAGAAATCGAACATCGAACCTTTCCATTGTGAGGCTCGGGTTCGTGTCGCCGCGTCACAACAGTGCCCGCTGGCGAATGTGTTGGACGGACGAAAGGCTGCACATGCCGGCGCCATGCTGATGCAAGCTGGCAGCCACTGTCCGGGCCTGCTTGTTTGGATTGGCCGGGATCTGCCCGGAGAACGTTGCATCGGAAGAATGTAGAGTGTTTCAAAGCTAACCGCTGATCTGGGACGCCCGCCCGTTGTGATCGCGGCGATGGATGTGGAGTCATTGTTTGGATTGCAGACTGGCGTCGACCACGCATATGCATGTGCTCTTTGTGGCGTGTGGTGAGGCAGTTTTGAGGCGTCCTCGGCGGCTGCTCAGTGCGGTGCCCGCCAGTGACCTCTGTGACCCTTCTGTGAGACGGCGGCTGTATGTGGTGACCTGTGACCTGTGTGTCAGGTGGCCGGTACCGCTGCAGCTGCTCAGCGTGGTCCAGATTGTGTTGTTCCTGCTGGCCGTCGTGATCCACGGCCGCCAGATGGAGTGGACGGCCCGGCTCGACTTCCTCTGGCAGTGTCAGGTGGGTGTCCGCCGCCTGAGGGCTCGGGCAGTGTCAGATGGGGTGGACGGCCCGGCTCGACTTCCTCTGGCAGTGTCAGGTGGGTGTCCGCCGCCTGCGGGCTCGGGCAGTGTCAGATGGAGTGGGCGGCCCGGCTCGACTTCCTCTGGCAGTGTCAGGTGGGTGTCCGCCGCCTGCGGGCTCGGGCAGTGTCAGATGGAGTGGACGGCCCGGCTCGACTTCCTCTGGCAGTGTCAGGTGGGTGTCCGCCGCCTGCGGGCTCGGGCAGTGTCAGATGGAGTGGGCGGCCCGGCTGGACTTCCTCTGGCAGTGTCAGGTGGGTGTCCGCCGCCTGCGGGCTCGGGCAGTGTCAGATGGAGTGGGCGGCCCGGCTCGACTTCCTCTGGCAGTGTCAGGTGGGTGTCCGCCGCCTGCGGGCCCGGTATACATCAGGCTTGTCCCGTGCCGACTCTGGGTGACGTCGAGCGAGCATCGCGGCCGCTGAGCGGCTGTATCCAGCCTAGAGGCCTGTCTAGACGGTCAACAACTCCAGATCTAGACGTGTTTTGAGTGATTCTGGATATTTCTGTTGATGCTCTTCAACTGTCCACTTTGCGGCTGTCTAGCTGAGTTCTCCACGAACGGCCCGTCCAAATTGTGTGCAGCGGGACGATCCAAGTGTGCGGTTTTTGGACGGGTCTTTGCTACGGCTTAATTCAGCCCTAAGAAGCGTGCGACTCAACCCCAGTCGCGACCTGACCTGGCCATCCCACTGTTCAGTTCTATTTAACAGTGGCTCGACCGGAAGTAGTCCGACCCGACCATCCAACCTGTCTTCGCCGTTCGATGAAAACTACGACTGCCCGCTAAACCGCCCGGCCAACTCTCCTCCACATCTGGCCGAACCCATTTTCATTCAGCGCCGGCCTCGTCCGCTGGGTGGGCTGATTTGTTCTGATCGATTCGCCCGATTTGTCCACACTGTGATGCTAATGAGCGGGCGCGAGACGAGAGTGGCGCGGCCGCCTCAGAACCGCCGCCGGCGCCGGCCGTGCCGGGGCCAGCGGCGTCCGACCGGCGCGCACCAGTGGGGTCCTGAGTCGCGCTCGAGCCGGCGGGCCCGGTGTCCGGCGCGAGCGCCGGGCGGCCGCCGCCGGCCCGTCCGCTCTCCCCCATAACGCCTTAGAGCGGGTGTGGGCTGCAGGCGCCCGGTGGGCGATTGAGATTCAGCCTATTCAGCGGAACAGACGGCCTCCGGACCGCCGGAGCTGGTCCGTGTCGGCGTGCGCGGCCCGGCTCCGTCTCGACGGGAGGTGACGTCATAGTGTGACGTTACCCGCAGGCGATCGAGGAGAAGCAGGACATGGAGGCGCTGCAGCACTCCAACAAGCGGATCCTCTTCAATCTGCTGCCGGCCCACGTCGCCACCCACTTCCTCGACAACCAGTTCAGGAACAATATGGTGAGGGCAGTCAGCGATGGTGAAGATTGTAAGGGCTTTTGCAGTGATAGTGGATGGGCCCTTCTAAGCGACCAGCGGCAACGAAATTTTGCGTGGTGTGTCAATTGGTTTTGGTGATCTGGGCTTCGGCCCGGTGGTGTCTGATGTTTTTTTGTGTACTTTTTCCGTTTTTTGTGCTCTGCTTACAGCTAGGGAAATTCAACCGCATGGGACTTAGCAGAGGCAATTCCAAAAACCCGATCTCTTGGATATTGTTTCCGTGAAATCGTTTTTTTTTGTAAGATATTTATGGTACACTTTTTCGGCTCTGTGGAACACGAAAACTAAATCTCATTTTATTTAGGTTTCATAACCAACAAATTCGTTTTAGAAACACACTCAAATGCTCCGCTAAATGCACTTAAGCTTACCTAA
Source organism: Pollicipes pollicipes (assembly GCF_011947565.3). Lineage (NCBI taxonomy): Eukaryota > Metazoa > Arthropoda > Thecostraca > Pollicipedomorpha > Pollicipedidae > Pollicipes > Pollicipes pollicipes. Next base: position 29,604,436 of record NW_023597034.1, on the reverse strand, counting down.
CGCCGTGTAAAACGTAGCTTCGAAAGCTAATAAGGACAACTTGGATAAGCCATAAGGTTTTGAGGCCTTTGCATGCAGTACAATCTGAGAAAGAAAAATGTTGGATGGCCCCGTTATGGGAATTCTCCTTTACGGAAACCAACGGCCGTGTGAAATCAAGCACATCGCCGGCATGGGACTCGCTGCTTGGCCATGCTCTCTGGCTACTAACGCTATTAACCAACTGATATTTGTGTAACCCCTCACGCGTGTTTTCCTAGAGCGCTTATCAAGAGGCAAAACTCTGTGTCGTAGGTATTTCCCAACTGCAAGAGACAGGTAATTGGAGCATAAATATGTAGGCAAGCTTTCCCTATCCATGCATACCACTTGGCATTTTTACATAGCTGGAGCGCTCGACTTCTTACGCCGTGCGAGATAGAGCCGTCAGAGCATTGTTCCCTTGTTTTTCCGGAGCTGGTCTGACGCGTAACGGGCGTCGGCAATGCGCCCGCCGTATATTGCAGGAGATACCGCACAGTCGCTTGTTCGCTCTTCAGTAATGCCAATTGCGCCCACTCAACTCGGTGACCCGATCTATATATATATATATATATATATATATATATATATATATATATATATATATATATATATATATATATATATATATATATATATATTGCTGGCATGCAGATCTGTAAAACGTTCTGTTTTTTATCCTTAACGGCAGATTTCAAATGTGCAGGACACAGAGACGTCCCCAAAGTGTCTTGCCTAAGTTTGTCTCTGGAGTTCAGTTAACCATTTAAAATTTAATGACCCGTTAAATTTATTGAAACCGGTTCACGTGTACGTAAACTACATGCATAACTGTCTGCCCGGTGAGGTATGCAAGTGGGCATTTGTTGGGGCTCCGTCGAACGTGCAGTCCACCCGCCGCTCTACCCAACAGCCGCGCTGCCCACCAGCCGCGCTGCCCAACAGCCGCGCTGCCCATCAGCCGCGCTGCCCACTAGCCGCGCTGCCCACCAGCCGCGCTGCCCACTAGCCGCGTTGCCCATCAGCCGCTGCCCAACAGCCACGCTGCCCACCAGCCGCGCTGCCCACTAGCCGCGTTGCCCGCCAGCCGCTGCCCACCAGCCGCTGCCCACTAGCCGCGTTGCCCATCAGCCGCTGCCCGCTGGCCGCGCTGCCCACTAGCCGCGTTGCCCACCAGCCGCGCTGCCCACCAGCCGCGCTGCCCACCAGCCGCTGCCGCTCACCTCAGCCCCGCGCGTCGATCTAAAGGCCGCCGCCCGCCTGGTGCCGTCCTGACGGGCCATCACTCCCGTAGCCGGCGCGTCCGGCCGTGCGTTAGAGCGTCCGAATTTCGCGGTTCGTCGCACTCCCAATCAGAAAGTGCGGACGAACGAGACAGGGCCGATACGCTGGCGTAGGCGGCCGAGGCCCGAGGCAGAGGCCGGGTCAGACAGGCTCACCACACGATCGGCGGATTCCCTGTGGGACCTGGCCGGGAGAGAGGTGGCGCTGGATTATTGACGCAGGGAGCGCTGTTGTTTCCGACTGCATGACACTTGGGCGAAGGAGGTTCATGCTTGAAATGGACGCTCACAATTCATGCTGACCAATCAGACCACCATCCTCATCTTCAGACATGGTGGAAACCTCCAACACTGTTGCCTGGGTCTGGGCCTGTCACACACGCACTCTTTAAGAGGTCTAATGTTAAAGTCCCCCTCCCTCGGCACGTGACGTGACTGACCCGCATGAATCCGTGCTGTCGTGGCCGGTGTCGGTGTCCGACTAACGCGGCCCGCGCGGCACTGGCGCTCAGTCGGCCCATCCTCAGGAGCTGTACCACCAGAGCTACGCGCGCATCGGCGTCATGTTCGGCTCCATCACCAACTTCCACGAGTTCTACTCGGAGCTGGACGGCAATAACCAGGGCGTCGAGTGCCTCCGGCTGCTCAACGAGATCATCGCCGACTTCGACGAGGTGCGGCGTCGTAGGTTAGAAGTGTTCATGTTGTGAAAATATAATGTGTGAACCGCCTTGGGCGGCATTCGTGGTATCCTACACCTACCGTTCGTAGCTGCTGCACTATGACTCCGTTTTCTTGTCCCGCGACAGCAGTTAACACCTGCTGTGTCGTGCCTGACTCCGCCCTCGGCATCACGCGCCAGCTTTGGTCAGCGATAAGGGCCGGGCTGGCTTCGTTGTCGCCGTGGCGCAGCAACCCCCGCCGTCTGACGAGCTGTCGCGGCGGTCACTGGGCACGACCGTCACGTGACATACGCCGCCAGCTGCTGGACGAGGACCGGTTCCGGACGGTCGACAAGATCAAGACGATCGGCTCGACGTACATGGCGGCCGTGGGTCTGATCCCCGACCAGAGGATCCTGGACGACGACGCCAGCGCCCTCTACTACATGTCGGTGCTGGCAGAGCTCGCCTTCGCCTTCCGCGAGCGGCTGCACAGCATCAACGAGAACTCGTACAACAACTTCATGCTGAGGATAGGTGCGGTCGGCCTCCGTGGTGGTGTAAAACGCCGCGGAGGGGTGACGGGAGCGGGGTGATGGACTTGGTGGATGTCTTAAAGATCCCCAGCATGGTGGTTTTCACGACGGGACGTCAGCGGCGCGGCGTAAACGGATGTAAGCCGGCGCTTGCACGGCGATTCGAGGTGGCGGACTTATTTGGACGCGAGCTGGAACGACCGTCGGGTTCCACATCGTGCGCTTCAGTGGGCGGCAGAACGCTGACAGATTGAGTCAGTGTGGAGATGGTTGACCAGTCCTTCGCCTCTATCGCACTGACGGCGTTTTCCTGGGTTCAGTAACCAATCGAGGTTTTGCCAGTGTTTCGCCGCGTCTTGTGTGGTGTTCGTGATGTAAGTTTGTTCGGTTGGTGCCCGGTAGTGCTGCTGGTGTATGGGTCGGCCGATCTGCCGAGATCGCCTGCCGCGCAGCGGCTGCGTCAGCTCTTCAGTGAGGCTTCGACCTCATCATCCTCATTACGCTATCAACATGGCAAAGCAGGACGCCTCGTTGGTGATTTTAAAGTTCGCAACCCCTGTGAACTTGTCAATGTCCCCCGTCACGTTTCGCCTGCGCGCCCCGACGGCGGGCGGCGCGACGGCGGCGCCCTCTGAGCTCTGCCTGCGCTCCAGGCATGAACATCGGCCCGGTGGTGGCCGGCGTAATCGGCGCTCGGAAACCCCAGTACGACATCTGGGGCAACACCGTCAACGTGGCCAGCCGCATGGACTCGACCGGCCTGCCCAACCACATCCAGGTCAGAGGCACCGGTCGGCCTGACCACATCCAGAGTCTGCCCAACCACATCCAGGTCAAATCCGCCAGTCTGCCCAACCACATCCGTGTCAGGTCCACCAGTGTGCCTGACCACATCCAGAGTCTGCCCAATCACATCCAGGTCAAATCCGCCAGTCCGCCCAGCCACATCCAGGTCAAGTGCAGACCACATCAGCCTGCCCAACCCCTTTCAGACCAGTCTGCAGTGGCCACCTTCGGGTCAGACTTCCCGTCTGGTCAGTCATTCAGGTCAGACGGTGCTACACACCTCGACCTCGTACCGGTTAGACTCTTCAGTGACATGGTGGCCGTCAACGGCTTTCCCACCAAGCGTCGTCTGTACGGCAGGAATTGATCACAGTTCACCGGTCGCTGCCGGCGTCCTGACGCTCGGCCGGTTCTCCTCAGTGAGTCCGGCTCCTCGCAGCCGGCGCCTTCGCCCCGCCGCGTCCACCGACCGCCGGCCGTCTGCCCCTGCCGACAGGTGACGGAGGAGCTGTACCAGATCCTGAGCCGCGGCCCGTACGAGTTCCAGTGTCGCGGCAAAGTGCGCGTCAAGGGCAAGGGCCAGATGACCACGTACTTCCTCACCGACCGTAAACAGCTGACCACCATGCGGATCGACGAGCTCAGTCAGCCGCAGAACCGCGCCATGGGTGAGAGGCCGCTTCCGTGCAGCGCGGTTGGGCCCGTGGTGGGAACAGACGCCCGGTGAGAGGCGTGCGGCGGTGAGCGCCGCTCGACCGTCGGGATCCTCGTCCTTCGAGGATTCAGACACGCTTTATGTCTGAGTGACGTTTGTAAACGATGGTTTTGCGTTTCGTTAAAGTAAATTGTGCTTCCTCCACTTGTCATGAAGAGGAAGCGCAGTTTGGTGTCTGCATACGCTCCCGTCTGTCCCCAAGCGCTGTATGCTATTTGGATGGTGTCACCTGTGGTAGCCGCTCCCTCGGTCACCCGACGGCTGCCGTCCGTATGGACGCGTCAGTGACGACTCCCGGCTGAGTGATGCCCCGGTGACGACTCTGCCCGAGCGCGCCCCCGCTGACGGCCCGCCCGCGCGCCCGGCAGTGGCGGCGCAGCTGGGCGGCGCGGCGGCGGCCGTCTCGCCGCTGTACGGCGGCGTGGCCACGCCGCTGGCGCTGGTGCGGCCGGTGCTGGCGCGGCCGGCGGCGCCGCTGGGCCGGCTCAGCCCGGCGCCGGAGCAGGTGCCGCTGCGGCCGCTGCGGCAGCGCCACGGCTCGGAGGAGGCGGCGCCGCGCCTCACGCCGCCCCGCGTCTTCATGCCGCCCCGCCAGCCCGATGACCTGCACCGGCTGCCCGAGCGCAGCGTCTACGCGCCGCCCTGGGCCCGACAGAGGTGGGCTGGAGGGACGGGCCGGGTGCCGGCGGCCGGGTGCCCACGGCTGGTCGGCGTCGTGAAGAAGTGTGTCGGCACGGTGCGCTTTGCGTGGTGTGGTGTCAGTCGGAGAACTGGCGCCGGTGTGGTTTTGTTGGCGCTCTCGGATTTCATCAGCTTAATGCAGGCGTGTTTTCGCACCAGCTTGCCGAAAGGGCTATATTGTGGGTTTTGTTGAATTTAAGGCAGCGAAAGAGCAGAGTAGGAGGAAGCTTTTAGCAACATCGGAAATATTTTGGACCGTTATATTATATCCAAACGGAAGGGATGGCTGTATGTTCCCTTAAACGCGCCCCTCAGATTATCTCAGCGGAGTAGCAGGGTTCCGTTGCCCCCATTACCGAATTAGCATGAAGGTTGCTGCCCGGGAGGCCGGCGAAGGGAGATTGTGAACGACCATCATAAGTCTGATGTGTGCTGCGTGCTGTCGGCTGGGCCCAGTGTTGTGGCCTGGTGGTGTCGCTGCAGCCCGGCTGCCCGAGCGAGCCGCTGTGTCACCTGCCGGTGGTGAGATGCTGAGTGTGTGCCGTGTGCGGCAGGGTGCCGGAGCGGGAGGAGGCGCCTCCGGCTGTGCCTCCGCACGGTCCGCCGCTGGCCATGGTGGCGCCGCCGCGCAGCTGCCCGCTGGTGATGGCGGTGCCGCCGCACGGCTCGCCCCTGGCCATGGCCGGCCCGCCGCGCTCCTCGCCGCTGGTGATGGCAGGCGCCGCTGCTGCGCCACTCGGAGGAGGCGGCCGTGCGCAGCCACCTGCGGCTGCAGCGGCCGCGCAGCGAGGAGAGTCTGCAGCCGCCGGCCAGCGCCGAGCTGTACGCGGCGCGCATCGCCTCGTCGGCCGACGAGCTCAGCTCGCTCAACCGCTCGCCGTCCGTCTCATCGTCGGACGAGAGCTACTCGCGCACTGACTTCTCGCGGACGGACGCCGAGTCGCCGTCGCCGCCGCCGCCGCGCGTGCCCTCATTCACCGAGCAACTGCGCATGCTGAGTCTGCCGGGCGGCGACGAGCCGCCGCCGGGCCTGGCCGAGCTCGGCCGGCTGGACGACCCCGAGGACGAGCCGGCGGACGAGGCGCCGCGGCCGGCCGAGGGCGGCGGCGACGCGGCGCGGACTGACAGTGAGGGTGACGTGCCCGACGAGCTGCCGGACAGCGCGCGCAGCTCCGACGGCGAGCCGCCCTGCAAGAAGCGCTCGCTGTCGCGCAACGAGGGTGCCGAAATGGGCCGGCTGGTGGCGCGCGGCGGACCGTTGCCTCTGGAGGCGGCGCGTGCCGTCTCGGACAGCGGCGCCGGCCCGTCGGCGGCGGCCGCGCCGTCTCGGCCAGCGGCGCGTGCCGCCAAGAAGTCCCACCTGCCCCGCTTCGTCGGCTCCCGAGCGACGCCCAGCGGCAGGTACGGACACGTCAGCCTCGCGGAGCGGCCGGCAGAGGCGCCGGCTGCGGCCCGCTCGCCGACCGACGGCGCCAGCCCCGGCCCGGTCCTGCCCAGTCCCCGTAAATCCCCGGTGAAGGCGCGTGCTAACCAGGCAACCGGTGGCGAGGCGTCCACGCAGGGCCGCTGTAACACCGACACGTACACGAAGGCGCCGCTGGAGGCGCTGCAGGCGGCCGCCCGGCGCCAGCAGGAGGCGCTGCTGGCCTCGCTGGCCGGCGGCGACGGCGGCGCCGGCTCACGGCTGCTGCTCCGAGTTCCGCCCAGCCGCATCCCGCAGCGCGCGCGGCGCGCCCCCAGCCACAGGTAACCGGCCGCCCGGCTGACCTGGGACCGACCTCGGACGCCTTCGACGCCGGCAGCGCCGCTTTCCTGTCTAACCGGGCCGCACAGGCCGCTAACACACGTCGGGACGAGGGAGTGCCGCTGCCGTGAGCATCTTGCGACGCATGGCATGCCGCCGCGCTCAGCCCACTAACCACCGGCCCGCTGCGCCGCCCCGCGCCTTCCCGCTCTGTCTCGGGCTGCGACGCGTGCTGCCTCGGCTCCGTCGCCGGCACGCGAGCTCGTGAGCGTGCTGCCGGTCGACGCTGACGAATGCCGGCCGGCCGGCCCGAGTGCCGACTCAGCCGGGCGCCTCGGCTAGCGCGGCCGGACGCGGCGCCGGACCTCCGCCCGCTGTGGGGCGCGTGCCGCATCGACCGCGCCCCGCTCGAGGGCCGGCCGGGGATGGCCCAGTGTGGACTCACCGCACGCAGCTGACTGGCTGTAGGTCGGAGCCCTCGAGATGTGCTGATGTCGTGGACGCCGGTGGAGCAGGCTTCTGAAGGGATCGCACTGGAGCTGATATGCCTGTCGTTGGTTTCTCCGCCCGTGAGCATTTTGGCGCGGTTTCGTTCAACGGCCGTATAATCTGGATTTGTGCCTTCACTCCGTTTGATCGAGTCACCCCGTCCCTGACCGTACAGCACATGGAGTTTTAACGCGAATGCCGTTTTTATATTCTAAACGGCACTGTAAATTCTTAGCGTAATCCCATCGCGAGTAAACGCGAAGCTCACAGGCTTACTCATTTCCAAAGGAGTTGATTTATTTTGTGACATGGTGTGGCATAATCTGATTGATGTTGAAATTGGTGCATTTTTGCAGAGTGTTCGTTAGTTTAGGAATATCGATAACTATCTGCAAAATGCATTTCACGATCATTAAAATGACGCGTCACTTAAGATATTCACTGTCGTGTTGTTGGCTATTCGTGATTGTTTTTGATGAATGTGTGTGACTAAATTTATATTTTTACTCATTGAAACTAGTTCATTTCATCCTGACTCCATCAAAGCGTTCAATTTCAGCGTCGATTCCGACCTTGCCTGGAATCTGGCCAAGTCCCGCGCGAATGAAATGGCACAACTACCCTGTCTTGGTATTTAGTATCTTCTCTGACTGTCTGCACCAATATCACTCTGGCTGCTCGTCCGCGAGGAAATACCGCCATTACGGCTGGCGGAGGGCGTGGTCCCGCCCCCGTCGTGCCCTGCCGTCTGGTCTGACCGACACCCTTCGGAATTCACCCCGCCTCTCCGGGACGCGGCGTTCTCGTGACTGGCCGCTCCGAACTGTCGTCAGACGCCGGAAGCGGCGCGATAAAGCCACCCCGGCCGGCAATCAGCCGGACCGCGAGCGGGCGGGCTCGTGCCGCTGGAGGACCGCACGGCCGGCGCAGCTAACCGGCCGCCGTGTGTCCGCCAGGCCGGCGGTGCTGCCGGGGCCGGGCGAGGGCGCGGCGGCGGAGGTGGCGGCGCCGGCGCCGCCGCCGCCGCGACCGGAGGCGGCGGCGCCCGCTGCCGAGGCCGCCGACGCCTCGCCGCCGGCCGGGCTGCACGACCAGATCCAGATGGAGCTCTTTGAGGAGGAGGAGAAGCTGCTCATGGCCGAGTCCGAGCGACAGGTGAGACGCGCGGCGGACGGGGGAACCCGCAAGACTGCAGGACGACGCGGAGTTCCCCCTGCGTGGCTTATCCCTTAAAACACGTGTCATTTGGCTCGTGAAGTTCATGAGAACGCTTCGCTCGAGATGGCACGATTCCTGTAATAAGAAGCTCATTTTTAGTAGAATATACGAGTTGCAGCTCTACAACTCAGAGGTAACCGTAGGCACGCTCCCAACAAATATCCAGCCACCTGTGGTGCTCGCCGCGTCACCAAGTGGTCCTCGTGGCTCCCTGACGACACCAGCCCGTCCTGCCCACGATGTGCCTAAACTGTTCGAGATCTTCCTCCGAACTGCTGACCTTGACTCGCCCCTCAGCCGCGCCGTCCGGGCCCAGGACCCGGCGCAGGTCAAAATTCCGGTTACGCATCTACACGTCGTGCCGTGACACATTGTAGCAAAGCAGCCGAGGAAGACTGTGCCGTCCCAGACGACACGACGATGTGTCGCAGATGCGCCGGAAAAGGGAGCGTCAAAAAGTGATCGTTCGAGTTTCAGGTCTCGGTCGGAAGTGTAAGTTAGCACCGCCACGCCGTGGGCGATTGGACATGCGTCATCGGCCAAAGCCCGGTCGATGTCGCCAGAGGGAGCCGTTGTTCAAAGATCGGTCTGCGCCGCCGGAGGAGCCCGGTGGCATCAGCGGATCGCTGGTGTCAGATCTGCCGACGGAGCGCGCGACAGGACAAACCCGCTGAAGGGGCTCGCCTGAGGAGCGAAAGAAAACATGATCGCACGGCTGATGATGCAACTAATGGATGGTGTGATGATGCTGCTGATAGATGCTGGACTTTTATGCGGTCATTAGTCACCGATCTCATCTATCCCGACACAGAAATAGATAAGTATTATTGTTTCGTTTGTATTTTGCTCTGAACATGAACAGGCAGGAGTGATTGCACCGATGGAAGAGGCGTCGGAAATCAGCCAATGGCACAATCATGTTCGACTTTTAAGAGGGGTTGTGGTGACGCGCAGGATATTTTTGGCAGCTCTCCTTTTTGTGTAGCGATGCTGAATGGAAGGCGACGAAAATCTCGCGCTTGTACGTCTGGAGCGACGTCTCGAAAGCATTGGTGACCAATCGCGAGATTGCAGACACGCGCCCAGCCGACGACGCGCGTTCGCTTTGAGAGTCCT
>NW_023597034.1:29585118-29594185 GCF_011947565.3 Pollicipes pollicipes | reverse complement strand
TGTTCTAATCCTCAGGCTGTTAAGTGTGGCGCGCGGGCGTAGTGAACACGTGACTTACCCGCCGGTCGGGAGGGCCGTGTTTACGGAAACATTTCCAATATCCTGATAACCCGTCCTGACGCAGGGTGTCATAATCAGTTTTATGTCGATGTAGCAAGTGCCCGAAAGCTCAGTGATTTATATGGAAATTACTCACTCATGAGCTTCCAATACATGTTGAATTATTGCCCAATTCGCAATTTAACGCACGCTTAAGGTCAAAATGTGATGGACCCTACTCAAGACTACTCCAACTGCAGCCTCCTGTGCCTTGTAAGGTCGCTGACCTATGACAGGTCAATGTAAGCCATGACTGTCAGTGAGGCCAGTTCTGTGGAATCGTTCAACCTGAAGCGACGACGGAGTGTTTGACGAAGTGTTTGAGATAGTATCTCATTCTACTAGCCAGTTGTGTTTAGAACGGCGATTTTACCACTGACCTTGGGACAACTGCGAAGGTCAGACCAAGGTAATAACCAGCTAGCTTTTCGCTGGATCGCTTGATTTATGGGTAATAAAAATTGTCCATCACAGGGACGTCAACAGAGATTGTATTTCGGCTTCTGGAAAGCCAGAGGAGGCCACTGACCTAAAATGATCCAATGAACCCGTGCTGAATGAATCCCGTGTTTAGGCCCGTACCGATCAACGTAATCCCGTGTTTAGGCCCATAACGAGCACGTAATCCTTCATGCTCATTTGCATTAAAACATCAAAATAATCTCGGATTTTCTGATCACTGTGACCTTTTAATGGCCAAACCAGTGATCTTTTGATTAGATCAGGTATCTGGGACACATGTCCTTGCGCGACCAGATCTTAAGGCACTTCGGACATCGATCTGGAATTTTGTCTTTTTAGACCTTGCTTTCCTGGAGGTAAAGACTTAGGGATCCGAAAATATAAGCCATGCGAGTTCACATATGAACCTGCCTACCTCGTGAATTTTGCAGCTCCAGCGCTCATAATTCTTGGTGGTCAGTCAGTCTGGTCTTAAGGTGGTCATTTGGGCCCCTACCCGAGCGTGTCGCGTTTAGCCGGCAATTCAAGCGTGTGTTAATCGACTCTGAAAGTTTGATGGACCGACCTGGAACCGTTCCAAGTGATTTTAGATGCTTGGATTTCAATCTTTTACTCTCCGAGGCCTTACTAGGTCTAATAGGGAGCGGCTTTGTCCGCCTTTTCGAGAGTTCAGAATAAAAGCCAAACTGAAGTTGCCAAGGCAGAAACTAATGACTATCACCGACGGAGCAATTTGTATTTCATTTCCTTGGAATGCATAGCTTCAGCGCAAACAGAGAGCCATCAGAAACTAATTAAATATACAGTGTGGCCACGGGATCGAAGCTGCGGAAGCATCAATTGGGGAAAGTTCCAAAGTCGGATTGTCGTTACCACGCGTTCCAGGACAGATCAAAGGCCGTCTTACACTCTCATCTCTCGGATTTGAACGTAACTTGGTCAAAGGTACCCAGAAGCGGTGCACAGCGTCCGCCACATTATCCAGCATTTCAGCTCAAACGTGTCGGATTGATAGCCCGCGGCAGTTCATAGCCGCGTCGTGTTTGTTTTTTATAGCAAATTTGTTTACTGTGGCCAATGAAAACTTATCAAATTTAACAAATGCATTTGCATACATATCTTTGGCTAATTAGCATACCGATATTGTTTCAATGTTATACCTTCCCCTGCTTTCCATTCGTTTTCGGTCATTCCGTTCGTTGATACATTTGTTGTCGAAAATACTTTGATGCAAAGTGACACAAAACTGCCTTAGGCCATAAATTCGACAGGTTTGAACGAGACGAAATCAGCATATTTTAACTCCTCGGCAAAAAATGGACAACCACACTACCAAAAGCGCGGGTTATATCGTGCGGACATCCGCGTGCGCTCGTTCAAAACCACAAATCCATCAGTTTCTGGGGATTTTACAGTTTTTAAGGGAGATCTCAGCAGACCATGCAGCCAACTGCATGACGTAGGTGCATGTGCCGTCTACGAATCACCCACGCCGCCCAACACTGTCCGATTCATAGGGACGTCGGCTCCGCCAACCTGTTGCTGGTTATGCCTTGGCTGCGTAGCTGCGTGCTACTGCTGAAGGTCCTCCGCGCGGCAGATATATTCCACAAGCGCGTGGCTGGCTTCTAGGACAACATTGCTACAACAAAACTCACACTGGCAGGAGTGCCACGGCGTTCCTTCCACTGCCAATATTTATACAAAACATTAGTGCCACGGAACACAACTTATGCTCCAAACATTTATGCCGCCATTACTTATACACGTCAGTGCTTCTGCTGCAAAACACTTATACGCGGCATTAGTGCTTTACGACAAAACTTATACTTAAAAAATTTATGTCCGTCATGATTTCTGCTGCAAAAGCATGTACAGACATTGCTTATACTCGAATATAATTCTACTGCAAAGAATCTTACGTGGTATCAGTGCTACACTAAACAACTTATGCTTCAAAAACTTATGCCCGTTGATACTTCTACTGGAAATACTTATGCAGCCATTGGTTTTACACGGCATTACTGCCACTGAAAAGCCTTGTACACGACATTTGTGTTACCGCAGGGACTTGTGGTCACGCATTTGCTGTGGAAGTAGTGACTGGTATATGTTATTGCAGTATAAGTTTTGTCGTGTAGTACTCATATCTTGTATGCGTTTTCGCAATAGAGGTTTGCGTATAAGTGAAGACTGGTAAGTATTTGCTGTATAGGTAATAGCGAGCATAAGTTTGTGCAGCTTTGCAGTGCAGCACTCACGTCGTGCACGAGTTTTTGCAGCTTTGTAGTGCAGCACTCACGTCGTGCATGAATTTTGTAGTAAACGTGATGTTTCGCATAAGACAAGACTTTATAAGCTTTTGCAATAGATGTAATGACTCTATAATCACTGTGTGCTTAATGACGTAGATAAATTATATTTTTGAAGCAGGTATCTGGACGTGTAGGACTCACGTCGCGCATGAGTTTTTGATGGACAATTTTTTACGTAACACTCACGTCGTGTATAAGTTTTTACAGTCGTAAAAATGCCGCTTATAGACAAAGTCTGTATAAGTTTTTTCAGAAGTCATGTCGCGTTTGACGGATGTTGCAGCACTCTCGTGACTGTTCACTGAGCAGTCGCGGGTTGTAACAACACTGTACAGAAATATTATGGCTGAAACAACGGTATGCGGTCGTACTGCCACACAGACGCGAGCTCTGCCCACCTGAACACACGTGGACTCAGGTGGGCAGAAGGCCGTTTGCTGGGAGCGGAATACAACAACTTTCCAATTGTTTCGCGTATTGCCTGGTAAGTCAATAGCGAATGTCCACTTTTGGAAACAATCGAAAACATGATCTGGTAAACGATCACGACCTATCATTGAAATAGAAAGCTTTCGACACTAAAACCGCATCACTTACTGGATTTTCCACGGAAAAAGATCTTACTTATTTTCAAGTTTAAACAAGTTGTCTGGTTTTCAGATTTCGCAGACCACGCCTACAATGCGAACGAGGGCTTTCAAGGTGTCAAATCGGGCTTGTTCAGCATATAATGCCTTGTTTTTTATTTTCATCAATAGGCCATGGCTGGCTTGCGTAGTTTGAATGGAGCACACTAACGCTGCTTACATGTCCGCAACGGTAATGCAAAGAGCCATTAGATCCAACCATCGTCACCTCACCGCAACTTTAAAATGTCAATGCGCGTTTACATTCTTATGGTATTTAGTGCCGAGTGCAGACGCATTAATCACGTGACTTACCGTCGGTCGAGAGCGTCGTGTTACCACAGGCAGTGTCAAGATTCTCATTGTCTGCCTCGCCACGGGTTGTCAGAATCAGTCTTATGTCGGTATTGCAGATGTTCAAAAGTTTCAGTGATTGAATGGTACATGAAACTGGCGCAATCACTGATGTGATCCCAATGCATATGGAATTGTTGGCCAATTCGCAGTTTCACGCAGGCTAGAGGCCAGAACGAGCCGGACCTTAGCCATAACATTTTAACAATCGCGTGCCTTCCTTCTGAGAAGGCGCACGAGCGCCAACAAGAACATAACGGCCACTTTCGCCCTCGCCCTGATACGCTGTTTTTCATAAGGCCGGCTGACAGGGTGGTCGATGCGAGCCTTCCTGGCGTTTTCAAACTAGAACGATAGAGCTTAGCGGAAGATACCATTGGATTGATCTAAACGAGATCTCACGATTGGTGGCAATTTGGATGTGGCTAGATTAAAAATTGACCCCATTATGCAAGGTCAAATGTCAAAGTTTCGCGAAAAGCGCACTTTTCAGCTTTATGGCCTAATCCGTGCGAGATTATGCCTTGTAGTGATACGAAACTTCAACAGCCGTGTGTCTTGTTCAGTTCTGAGTAAAATGGCCTATAGTTTACTATGTTTTGACCATATCTTTATGACGTATGGCTCCGTTGATGCGCGCGTTCCACGGCATCGTCGGTTGCCGCCCGCGCAGGCCGTAAATCGCCGCACAGCGTTCTACCAAAACCGCCGCTGCTCCGAGACCAGAAACGCCTGGGGCGCGTACTTGGTATCGAAACACGCGCGACGAACGCCTCATAAGCTACTGAAAATTTGGCGTGATTGCACGACATACCGTAGAGGCATCCTCAGCAGATCTTGGAGGGAGTGGCTCCCTGCTCACCGATTTGGGGATCCAATCCATCTCATTACTCATAGTTGTTCAATTGTTTTTTTTTATTTAGCTCAGTTCAGACTCATGCTTGCATGGAATCATTCAGCTCATGACTCACGCGGGTTCCAAAATTAAAGAGCCATAAGTTAAATAGCATGCAATGTAGACTAGACCGCACTAAGCCAGACAGCTGGCGGCCTGCGCCTAGTCATGCAGTGAATGAGGGGTCAGGTGTGGATTGGTTCAGCGCTGTGGCAATTGACATTTAAAAATATGACCGTCCCATGTAGCAGACAAGGCAGTAGGCAATCTTTCATTGGTTTTAACACAGGATATGGGAATGTGGGATGTCTACGCCATGTAATATCGTCTGGTTTCTGGCTAAGATTTGGTATACCTGAGATAGGAATGATCCATGTTGTGCTTGTTGCTTAGAAATTACAATGACAAACTTTGTGCTGATTTTGCAAAACACTTTATGACTGATGCTGCATGCTGTTCATTTTAACATCCTCAAATGGTCTGCTTATTTGTCTGGGGCATGCTGTTTTCTCATGTTACGAGTCTAATTTCGGCCATATGACTTATTGACTCGACTTTGTTAGAAATGGTCGACTCACGATTCAGTTAATAAAATTTACGAAAAATGTGATTCAGTTCATAGCTTAAAGTAACATTTTTCATCTCAAAGCGATTGCCTCGTGAGCGAATGCAAGATTCAAATCTTTTCGAACAAATCTGCCCGTGTCGGGGCAAGGATTAACATGTGGTTGACTTGTTGATAAAATAACAGAATATTTGATCACACTGTTCAGGCTATTGTCAGTAAATTGAACATGAAGGGAAACAGGATCAGTAAAAATTAGCATGTTGTGCTTGATGTGTATGCAGCCAGCGTTCTAAGCTTACGTCCATGTTGTAGGTGAAGGACGGCATCATTGCAAAACCTTTTAGACCGACTGTGTTTGACTGACAGACGGGTTGTAGCTGGCTGACGGAGATGAAGTATAGCTATTTGTGTTGCTATTTAAAACATTGCTAGGGAAGCTTCGAGTTCACTAGGCTTTGGAGATGTCATGTTTGTATTATTGCATGTGGATACATATTTTCCCCAGGGGTATTTTTTTGGAAGTGTGTGTATACATACATTTCAAGGATGTCAACGCGTGTCGGACTCTTCCATGAGTTTAATTCTGGAACGAGACTTATCTAGCACCAGCTCGCGCAACCAGGCTGACGGCCGGCCCATACCAGCGTCCGTGATATATAATCCCTCACATAATGTAAACCTTGTATCCGACAATGCGTGCCATTATCTGGCAAGCAGCCAGCGGGGACGTCACAGTGGTATTCCCTTCCAATCGCACGAGCCTCGATATACGCTGCATGGCGGGTGGACGCGGGCAACACATGTAAACATAGCGTGTGGGTTTCCATCGGCCGCCGACAGTACACCATAGCCCGGGTCGCGGACTATTTCGCGTGACGAAGCATACTCCGACACGACTAATACCGGCAATGGACCGCGACTGACAGCCGCGTCCACCAGCGAACCTTTGTACCTCGGAGGCGGCTGTGCATGCGAAGCCGGCGCGGGAGAACGAACCGGACAGACACTGACAGGCCAGGTCAGACATACGCGGACCCGCGCAGGGCCGGGAAGGTAGATCCACCTACCTAGATAGAAGGTAGATCTACCCAGGCGGGTAGATCCGTCGGTCGACACTGAGCACTGAGAGAGGACAAGTTAGCAACACGTCACCAACTGATCGACAGCAGTCCGTGTCACCAGCTGACCAACAGCGGCCTCACATCACTAACGCATTAACACCAATTCCGCGTCAACGGCAGACTATCACCAACGCGATGTCACCACTTGTCAACACCAGTCTGGCGTCACCAGCTGATCGCTGTCAAGCGCGGTCACGAGCCAATCAATGTCAGCCACTCGTCACTGGAATGTTGGCCTCAGTCCCACGTCAGCAGACGGTCATCACCAGCCCACCGACAGTCACCATCGCCCCCACATCACCAGCTGATCAACACCAGCCCCGCATCAGCATCCTATCATCACCAGCCCTGTGTCACCATCTCATTATCACCAGTCCCGCGTTCACGGCTGGCCATCACTAATTCCGCGTCACCACCTGATCATCACCAGCCCCGCGTTCACGACTGGCCATCACCAGTCTCGCGTCACCAGCCGATCCTCACCACCCGGTCATCAGCCCCGCGTTCACGGCGGTCATCACCAGTCCCGCGTCACCACCCGATCATCACCAACCCCGCGTTCACGGCTGGCCACCACCAGTCTCGCGTCCCACCCGATCATCACCAGGCTCGCGACGGCAGCCCGGCAGAGCCGCCTCACTAGCAGATGGACTGTGACTTAAAGGCGAGCCCAGGCCGCTGCAGCGGCTCGACGCAGCGCGTCTGCGAGAGGCTCGGCGCGCGGAAGTGAGTCGACGGCGGCTTCGAGAGCGGCGTCGTGGTGGCGCCCGTGTCGTTGAGGCTGTAGGCCCGGTACTGGCGGCCCTGCTGAAACTGTCGGCAGCCGCAGCGCAGCAGCTTCAGGAACGCCGCGCGGAACGTCTTGTTGACGCTCGTGTAGATGATGGGGTTGATGGTGGAGGAGACGTAGCCGAGCCACAGGAACACCGCCTCCACGTACGGGTTGACGTAGATGCTGTTGGAGATGCCGTTGCTGATGTTCAGCGTGAAGAACGGCGCCCAACAAACGACGAACGCAAGGAAGACGAGGCCGAGCACCTTGGACGCCTTCTTCTCGGCGGTGAGCGCTGTGCTGGGCGCGGCCGGCGGGCGGCGAGGTAGCTCCGCCGCCGCCAGGCGCAGCGTCAGACGGCCGCGTCGCGTCTCGCGGCTGATGTTGTGCGGCGTCTGGACGCCCACATCGCGCGTGCTGACGCGGCAGCCGAGCCCGTTCGGGAAGGAGGCGAGGCGGTGCTCGCCGCCCTCGCGGCGGCCGTCGCTCGCGCCGCGCTCCGGCCGCGCCAGACTGCGCCCCACGTGGCGGTGGCGCAGCGTGGCGCCCGAGCGACACTTGCGGCGCAGCAGCAGCGTCGTCAGCGAGTAAGTGATCACCATGATGATCATCGGGATGAAGAAGGCCAGCAAGCTGCCCAGCACGAAGAACATGCGGTTGTTGATGGCGCACACCTGGAACCGGACAGGGGCGTTTTTGATGAGAGAAGCACGTAGGACGGCAACGCTTCCGCATGACGACAGCACGCGAAGGGCTTTGTAGTCAACTTCATATTCAAAGGTTTCTAGTACGTGATGGAGGTTTCGCGGATTCAGACAGATTGTCTGAATGCGCGAAACAGACGTCATGGACTTTTGATGCTTCATAGACTCCTCCAAACGTGACAGACAAGTTTATCATTTGCAACGGGATGACCCTCCTCATAATCATACATTTGCAACGGGATGACCCTCCTCATAATCATACATTTGCAACGGGATGACCTCCTCATAATCATACATTTGCAACGGGATGACCCTCCTCATAATCATACATTTATTTATGTACAATAAACATTTTGTTCGAAGAGGAAGCTTTGAGTATCAATCATCCACAGCCGTGTCTAAGCGCCATTTGCGTGTAAGAGAAGGGTGCTAGCGAATTCGTTTTCTGCCAGAGTCTTTCACCACGGCGGGACCCTGATCCTCACTAGGCCTCACCAAGTACCAATCCCAATCCCGACGCTCCCAATCCCCGAACGGGTTCACCGCTCCCCATCGTCCCCTCCCACTGAGTCGCACCTTCAATCCCGAGCACCTCCGACCCAAAACACCACCCTCAGCACGCAGGCACCCTTTACCTTTGGACTGGGCATGATGTTGTCCAGATTGACGATGCCGAGGATGGTGACGAGCTGGAGATGCCGAGCGACAGCAGCCAGACCAGCACCACGCGCGTCACCACTGGCGCGTGGTGTTGCGCGGCTGGTTCTTGAGCGGGTCCCGGATGCCCAGGTAGCGGCCCAGCGAGATGAAGCTCATGTGCCAGATGGACGCCGTGCAGGCCAGCACGTCGCACGTGACGTAGAAGTTGCACCAGGCGGCGTTCAGCGGCCACTCGTCTGCAGGCGCGGCAGGGTTGTCACGTGTGCTATAGGGCAGCACTTTGGCGTGTGGCTTTGGGAAGTTTGGGGGTGCAAGAGAAGATCACTTCGAGGGTTATGACCCCGGTAGAATAATTATTCCGAACACTGTCCCGCCAATGCCGTTATGTGCACGCGACGTTACGCGTTGTTCCGTAAAACTGCTACTAATGCTAAAAAAAAACCAAATCCGCGAGGCTGTGATATCACATACCTGCCCGATGCCCAATAAGA
>NW_023597034.1:29575873-29584118 GCF_011947565.3 Pollicipes pollicipes | reverse complement strand
ATGGAAGAGTCCGACACGCGTTGACATCCTTGAAATGTATGTATACACACACTTCCAAAAAAATACCCCTGGGGAAAATATGTATCCACATGAATATAATACAAACATGACATCTCCAAAGCCTAGTGAACTCGAAGCTTCCCTAGCAATGTTTTAAATAGCAACACAAATAGCTATACTTCATCTCCGTCAGCCAGCTACAACCCGTCTGTCAGTCAAACACAGTCGGTCTAAAAGGTTTTGCAATGATGCCGTCCTTCACCTACAACATGGACGTAAGCTTAGAACGCTGGCTGCATACACATCAAACACAACATGCTAATTTTTACTGATCCTGTTTCCCTTCATGTTCAATTTACTGACAATAGCCTGAACAGTGTGATCAAGTATTCTGTTATTTTATCAACAAGTCAACCACATGTTAATCCTTGCCCCGACACGGGCAGATTTGTTCGAAAAGATCTGAATCTTGCATTCGCTCACGAGGCAATCGCTTTGAGATGAAAAATGTTACTTTAAGCTGTGAACTGAATCACATTTTTCGTAAATTTTATTAACTGAATCGTGAGTCGACCATTTCTAACAAAGTCGAGTCAAAAGTCATATGGCCGAAATTAGACTCGTAACATGAGAAAACAGCATGCCCCAGACAAATTAGCAGACCATTTGAGGATGTTAAAATGAACAGCATGCAGCATTAGTCATAAAGTGTTTTGCAAAATCAGCACAAAGTTTGTCATTGTAATTTCTAAGCAACAAGCACAACATGGATCATTCCTATCTCAGGTATACCAAATCTTAGCCAGAAACCAGACGATATTACATGGCGTAGACATCCCACATTCCCATATCCTGTGTTAAAACCAATGAAAGATTGCCTACTGCCTTGTCTGCTACATGGGACGGTCATATTTTTAAATGTCAATTGCCACAGCGCTGAACCAATCCACACCTGACCCCTCATTCACTGCATGACTAGGCGCAGGCCGCCAACTGTCTGGCTTAGTGCGGTCTAGTCTACATTGCATGCTATTTAACTTATGGCTCTTTAATTTTGGAACCCGCGTGAGTCATGAGCTGAATGATTCCATGCAAGCATGAGTCTGAACTGAGCTAAATAAAAAAAAACAATTGAACAACTATGAGTAATGAGATGGATTGGATCCCCAAATCGGTGAGCAGGGAGCCACTCCCTCCAAGATCTGCTGAGGATGCCTCTACGGTATGTCGTGCAATCACGCCAAATTTTCAGTGGCTTATGAGGCGTTCGTCGCGCGTGTTTCGATACCAAGTACGCGCCCCAGGCGTTTCTGGTCTCGGAGCAGCGGCGGTTTTGGTAGAACGCTGTGCGGCGATTTACGGCCTGCGCGGGCGGCAACCGACGATGCCGTGGAACGCGTGCATCAACGGGGCCATACGTCATAAAGATATGGTCAAAACATAGTAAACTATAGGCCATTTTACTCAGAACTGAACAAGACACACGGCTGTTGAAGTTTCGTATCACTACAAGGCATAATCTCGCACGGATTAGGCCATAAAGCTGAAAAGTGCGCTTTTCGCGAAACTTTGACATTTGACCTTGCATAATGGGGTCAATTTTTAATCTAGCCACATCCAAATTGCCACCAATCGTGAGATCTCGTTTAGATCAATCCAATGGTATCTTCCGCTAAGCTCTATCGTTCTAGTTTGAAAACGCCAGGAAGGCTCGCATCGACCACCCTGTCAGCCGGCCTTATGAAAAACAGCGTATCAGGGCGAGGGCGAAAGTGGCCGTTATGTTCTTGTTGGCGCTCGTGCGCCTTCTCAGAAGGAAGGCACGCGATTGTTAAAATGTTATGGCTAAGGTCCGGCTCGTTCTGGCCTCTAGCCTGCGTGAAACTGCGAATTGGCCAACAATTCCATATGCATTGGGATCACATCAGTGATTGCGCCAGTTTCATGTACCATTCAATCACTGAAACTTTTGAACATCTGCAATACCGACATAAGACTGATTCTGACAACCCGTGGCGAGGCAGACAATGAGAATCTTGACACTGCCTGTGGTAACACGACGCTCTCGACCGACGGTAAGTCACGTGATTAATGCGTCTGCACTCGGCACTAAATACCATAAGAATGTAAACGCGCATTGACATTTTAAAGTTGCGGTGAGGTGACGATGGTTGGATCTAATGGCTCTTTGCATTACCGTTGCGGACATGTAAGCAGCGTTAGTGTGCTCCATTCAAACTACGCAAGCCAGCCATGGCCTATTGATGAAAATAAAAAACAAGGCATTATATGCTGAACAAGCCCGATTTGACACCTTGAAAGCCCTCGTTCGCATTGTAGGCGTGGTCTGCGAAATCTGAAAACCAGACAACTTGTTTAAACTTGAAAATAAGTAAGATCTTTTTCCGTGGAAAATCCAGTAAGTGATGCGGTTTTACTGTCGAAAGCTTTCTATTTCAATGATAGGTCGTGATCGTTTACCAGATCATGTTTCCGATTGTTTCCAAAAGTGGACATTCGCTATTGACTTACCAGGCAATACGCGAAACAATTGGAAAGTTGTTGTATTCCGCTCCCAGCAAACGGCCTTCTGCCCACCTGAGTCCACGTGTGTTCAGGTGGGCAGAGCTCGCGTCTGTGTGGCAGTACGACCGCATACCGTTGTTTCAGCCATAATATTTCTGTACGGTGTTGTTACAACCCGCGGCTGCTCAGTGAACAGTCACGAGAGTGCTGCAACATCCGTCAAACGCGACATGACTTCTGAAAAAACTTATACAGACTTTGTCTATAAGCGGCATTTTTACTACTGTAAAAACTTATACACGACGTGAGTGTTACGTAAAAAATTGTCATCAAAAACTCATGCGCGACGTGAGTCCTACACGTCCAGATACCTGCTTCAAAAATATAATTTATCTACGTCATTAAGCACACAGTCATTATAGAGTCATTACAAATCTATGCAAAGCTTATAAAGTCTTGTCTTATGCGAAACATCACGTTTACTGCAAAATTCATGCACGACGTGAGTGCTGCACTACAAAGCTGCAAAAACTCGTGCACGACGTGAGTGCTGCACTGCAAAGCTGCACAAACTTATGCTCGCTATTACCTATACAGCAAATACTTACCAGTCTTCACTTATACGCAAACCTCTATTGCGAAAACGCATACAAGATATGAGTACTACACGACAAAACTTATACTGCAATAACATATACCAGTCACTACTTCCACAGCAAATGCGTGACCACAAGTCCCTGCGGTAACAAATGTCGTGTACAAGGCTTTTCAGTGGCAGTAATGCCGTGTAAAACCAATGGCTGCATAAGTATTTAGTAGAAGTATCAACGGGCATAAGTTTTTGAAGCATAAGTTGTTTAGTGTAGCACTGATACCACGTAAGATTCTTTGCAGTAGAATTATATTCGAGTATAAGCAATGTCTGTACATGCTTTTGCAGCAGAAATCATGACGGACATAAATTTTTTAAGTATAAGTTTTGTCGTAAGCACTAATGCCGCGTATAAGTGTTTGCAGCAGACAGCACTGACGTGTATAAGTAATGCTGGCATAAATGTTTGGAGCATAAGTTGTGTTCCGTGGCACTAATGTTTTGTATAAATATTGGCAGTGGAAGGAACGCCGTGGGCACCTCCTGCCAGTGTGAGTTTTGTTGTAGCAATGTTGTCCTAAGAAGCCAAGCCACGCGCTTGTGGAATATATCTGCCGCGCGGAGGACCTTTCAGCAGTAGCACGCAGCTACGCAGCCAAGGCATAACCAGCAACAGGTTGGCGGAGCCGACGTCCCTATGAATCGGAACAGTGTTGGGCGGCGTTGGGTGATTCGTAGACGGCACATGCACCTACGTCATGCAGGTGGCTGCATGGTCTGCTGAGATCTCCCTTAAAAAACTGTAAAATCCCCAGAAACTGATGGATTTGTGGTTTTGAACGAGCGCACGCGGATTGTCCGCACACGATATAACCCGCGCTTTTGGTAGTGTGGTGGTGTCCAGTTTTTGCCGAGGAGGTTAAAATATGCTGATATTTCGTCTCGTTCAAACCTGTCGAATTTTATGGCCTAAGGCAGTTTAAGTGTGTCATTTTGCAGATCAAATGTATTTTCGACAACAAATGTATCAACGAACGGAATAGACCGAAAACGAATGGAAAGGCAGGGGAAGGTATAACATTGAAACATATCGGTACTCTAATTAGCCAAAGATATGTATGCAAATGCATTTGTTAAATTTGATAGTTTTTCATTGGCCACAGTAAACAAATTTGCTATCAAAAAACAAACACGACGCGACTATGAACTGCCGGATGCTATCAATCCGACACGTTTGAGGCTGAAAGGCTGGATAATGTGGCGGACGCTGCCGCACCCGCTTCTGGGTACCTTTGACCAAGTTACGTTCAAATCCGAGAGATGAGACTGTAAGACGGCCTTTTGATCTGTCCTGGAAACGCGGGGTAACGACAATCCGACGCTTTGGAACTTTCCCCAATTGATGCTTCCGCAGCTTCGATCCCGTGGCCACACTGTATATTTAATTAGTTTCTGATGGCTCTCTGTTTGCGCTGAAGCTATGCATTCCAAGGAAATAAAATGTCAACTTGCGCCGTCGGTGATAGTCATTAGTTTCTGCCTTGGCAACTTCAGTTTGGCTTTTATTCTGAACTCTCGAAAAGGCGGACAAAGCCGCTCCCTATTAGACCTAGTAAGGCCTCGGAGAGTAAAAGATTGAACTCCAAGCATCTAAAATCACTTGGAACGGTTCCAGGTCGGTCCATCAAACTTTCAGAGTCGATTAACACACGCTTGAATTGCCGGCTAAACGCGACACGCTCGGGTAGGGGCCCAAATGACCACCTTAAGACCAGACTGACTGACCACCAAGAATTATGAGCGCTGGAGCTACAAAATTCACGAGGTAGGCAGGTTCATATGTGAACTCGCATGGCTTATACTTTCGGATCCCTAGGTCTTTACCTCCAGGAAAGCAAGGTCTAAAAAGACAAAATTCCAGATCGATGTCCGAAGTGCCTTAAGATCTGGTCGCGCAAGGACATGTGTCCCAGATACCTGATCTAATCAAAAGATCACTGGTTTGGCCATTAAAAGGTCACAGTGATCAGAAAATCCGAGATTATTTTGATGTTTTAATGCAAATGAGCATGAAGGATTACGTGCTCGTTATGGGCCTAAACACGGGATTACGTTGCTCGGTACGGGCCTAAACACGGGATTCATTCAGCACGGGTTCATCTGGATCATTTTAGGTCAGTGGCCTCCTCTGGCTTTCCAGAAGCCGAAATACAATCTCTGTTGACGTCCCTGTGATGGACAATTTTTTATTATTACCCATAAATCAAGCGATCCAGCGAAAAGCTAGCTGGTTATTACCTTGGTCTGACCTTCGCAGTTGTCCCAAGGTCAGTGGTAAAATCGCCGTTCTAAACACAACTGGCTAGTAGAATGAGATACTATCTCAAACACTTCGTCAAACACTCCGTCGTCGCTTCAAGGTTGAACGATTCCACAGGACTGGCCTCACTGACAGTCATGGCTGACAGTGACCTGTCATAGGTCAGCGAACATATACAAGGAGGCACAGGAAGGCTGGCAGTTGGAGTAGTCTTGAGGCAGGGTCCATCACATTTGACCTTAAGCAGAGCGTTAAATGCAACATTGGGCAATAATTCAACATGTATGGAAGCTCATGAGTGAGTATTGCCATATATAAATCACTGAGGACTTTCGGCGGGGCACTATGCTAGGGACGAAATCGAAATAAACACATGATTAATGACAACCCTGCGTCAGGACGGGTTAGCAGGATATTGGAAATGTTTCCGTAAACACGGCCCTCCCGACCGGCCGGGTAGTCACCTGTTCACTACGCCCAGCGCGCCACACTTACAGCCTGAGGATTAGAACACGTATGACCATTTGGACGGTGTGGTGAGCTGAACTTTGGCTGTGGACAGCAACAAACGTTCTTGAGCTTTGGAAATACACTGATCGGATTTTGAAATGCCTTATTGATATAAATTAAAGTGCAGCAACAGCCTATCAAAACATCACTGAACAGCATGGAAACGTGCCGACGGGGGGGGGGGGGGGGGGCAGCCAAAGCCTTGGTAAAGGAGGAAGCAGGGGGGGGGGGGGGCGTAGAGTTGACAAAGGACACATCTGAAAGTGAAAGCCCCCTCAACCAAAATCTCCGGATTCACCCCCTGTATGTTTGAGGACATGATTTTCTTTGTTTTAAACTTATTTTTACCATACCCTAACCGGAACAAGAAGCCAGAAGCTCGCGGAAGACGCAATTCTGTTGATTGTATTTAGGGTCATTAACTGGGGGAGCGGGCTTTACGTGACTGCTTGTAATAATCTTCTTCCGGCGCTTTTTAAATAGCAATGGTTTAGCGGGCTCTTCTAAAGTGGGTAGAAATCAGAGCCATTACAATTTTTCTGGGTTCAACAAAAGATATTGACGGTACCGTGGACGTGATTGAGGTAAATTGCTATGGTACCACAAATTTGCATAAAATGGGCAGCCCATGTTCGTGTGGGAGTGTCCAACCTTCGTTCAGAATTGATGAGTTATAAAGATTTTGCAACATGGTCTTGAGCTTGCACGCTCGCAAGCCTTGCAAACAAAACAAAAAATGACATCCGGTGTTGCAGTCTCCATAGGCCGCGCAGCATCGAAACATTTGAACGCTTTAAGACGTCAGTGACTACGTTTGAAACGCAGTCAGGACCTTTATTTCACCTATGCCAATTCACATCGATAAGAGCCGTTTTTGCGATGGATTAGAACCCTGTAAGTTTTTTATAATGAAAAAAAATTGCTAGACAGTGTTAACATATGGTTTACCACCACAACAAGCAAAATATATTTCAATTTCATGACAATCAATAGCTAACCACGCGTTTATCAAACTCAGGATTAGCTTATTGTACGGCAAACGAAACTCTGCAAATATCTTTTCTTTTTGTCCCTGCCATAGCATATCCTGTGTTCACCCCCTACGTGCGCGTATTTTGACCCTTTGTTATGGTGTCGTATATTTGCCAGTTAGTCATGTTTACTCCATTTACACTCCCAGTTTCTACGCCCTTCTTAAGCCATTCCATTTTCAGCCTGATCTCCGTCATAACTAGTAGTACTGCCCTATTTGCTGGGCCATAATACGTGGTCTTTGTTAAAGCTTGCTATTAAGGCGTTAGGCTGGTTGAAAGCCAACTATTACCCCTTGATGCCATGATTCGTGCTGCGTACTCTAAACACGAATAACTCAATGGTCGTGTATCTATTGACCTTGAGTACAACGTGGCCATTGAATTGGAGGAATTCGTGTGGCGTTTCTATGTCACACAGCTTTGGACAACTTAAAATTAGGCACCGTGAAATATTCTGCTCAAGGCTGCGTGCGCCTAGGTAAAAAAAGTGAGACTTTTTGCTTCTTTGTCGTCTGCTCATCTTAGCGCGTTGACGCAATTCAGGTAGTGTTACCTGAAATTTGAAGTTCTACAGTAACGGTTGGTGCCGGTACTTGATATGGTGATTGTTTTTTATGTATTGTCAAATTGTAAGTTAACATTACAATCACGTTTACATGTTTTATTTTAGAATTAGCAAGTGCCAGACTGTCCCTTGTATCCCATGTAATAGCATGTTTTTATATTAGCGCTATTTGCGGTAAGTGATTTTGGTCCGCCGAAATTCATTATCTGGTCAACTGGTCAAACATCCAGATCCACCGAGCAGTTGCACTCTACCAGGCTAAGTTCCGTACATCATCCAAAAAAGGTACCGGGCTGACAACGTGTTAAGTTAACTTTGCTCAACGGTCTTGCGTAACGAGGGTTACACAGCGGTGAAGATCACACCGTACTGAGACCAGAGTAATTTTACAGTGTCTTGGTTGTTTCTGTATTTTCCACTATCGACCAACGGTATGGAGCAGAAAAGCAAGAGTCACATCGGTGCTGATAAATATCTTACCGGTCTAGTGTGAGTCTGGCGTCAAATTATTCATGGACACGTTCATTCACGGTCGGTAGTCGTCATTCAACGTTGTTTTCATACTTAGAAACTACAAACTAAACTATAAATTTGTCACTAACTGCGAGTGGACCACGGAGTGAATCACACAGCATACGTTTCATGATAACGGACCTTACATTTGAGCGATAAAACGACCCAGTACAGTGTATTCAAGA
>NW_023597034.1:29556837-29574873 GCF_011947565.3 Pollicipes pollicipes | reverse complement strand
TCCCTGCCTGGGAAATGGGCTTCCAGAGCTCGGGCCGACACAGGGAGGTAGAGTCGCTTTTGAACTAGGGTGGAAGTGAAAAATTTCATCGCAAAAAAACCGTGCGGGAGTGAAAACATCAATTAACAAAAGATGAAACTTATGAGCTCGTGACTGATGCTTCAGCAAACAAAGACATCTATTTCAAGTTGACACGGACGTAATATCAGAAACCTGACAAAACTGTTTTGTTTTTTAACATTTTTGGCCATTCAAGTGAAACAGAATACATTAAAGCATAGTAATTTCATGACAGTGTAGTGAGCATAACAAATTATTAGCACCAATAATGTAATGCTGCACTTTGCACTTCCCTTCCAAAGCACTTTTCGCACAAAACAAAGCAAAGGAATTCAATAACAAAATAACAGCAGAAAATTCAACAAGGATAAAACACTAAAAAAAAAAACAAACAAACTTGGACTCCTACACATCAGCCCATCACCACGTCAAACACAATAGACATACCTCAGACTTCCGTTAAGGTGGGGTCAGGGAAAACAAACATTTTGTCAGTTTCTGACAAAATGCCAGTGCTTGTTTCCATGAAAGTAGCCTTACAATGCCTACCCTAAAGAGGCCTTACCTCATCTCATCCTGTCTAGCCTGTTTGTATTACAACAGCAGTTGTGAGTTACTGATTCTTGCACAATTCCTATTGCCACTTGCAATGCACTTAACCAACTTAACCTAACTTAGAGCAGCCCATATGTTGAACATCATCTCAACTCACCTATCTGTTGACAGCAGCACTTGTGATAAAAACAAGATAAAGCTAATTTTTGGCTGGCTTCAACTTGCATTTTTATTCAGTTCATTTGTGTATGCTTGTTGACATCAGACGTAGTTGACAACACACAAAGCACTTTAAATCACTTTGAACAACCTATTTTGATTGTCATGGCTCACCTATGTCACGGAAAATAATGGGTATCTTCGCAAAACAGTCTCTCCTCTCCAGGGGCAACATAATTTTTAGATGACCGTGCCAGTATTGCTGCTTGCCTTTTCAGCTGCAGTAAAGGCATCTATTTAGGCTTGTTTATTCATCGTTAATGACAAAGTTTGAGATGTTGGCTTCACGTTTTAAACGGGATGGTCTGACTATTTGTTACATACTCATATTTAACTCATATGATCATTGCTACACAGCTTAGAGTATTCCTATGTTAGAAATAAAGTGCGTATATACAGCAGTCACTTGCCAGTCAGCAAACCATGACAACTATAGAAAACATTTGGTTAAAGCAGCCATGAGGGACCACTTCAAGACATTTGAGGCAAATAATCAAGAATACGGAACAAAATAATCCCATTGCATGCCTTGTAGCATCATAGTATGTCTTATGACAAAACTCGATGGATTAAAACAGAAAATGTATTACCAATACTTACCAATACCAATAATGTGTTGAAAGCAGGTAAGGTAAGCAATTACTTGGTCTACAGGAGACATACTGGCTTCTTCCTGCTCCCCCAAAACAAAAAGTCAGTACCTTTTGCATGGTCTGCTGGCAGACAGAGTCATCCCACTCACCCCCAAATATAAGTATCAATCATGCCCACCAACCTACGAGATTAAATTGCGAAACAAGTAAGAGGTGTGCATGATAAACATCTCCAGAGGGCAGAATTTCGCCATCAAACACTTCCGTATTAGCTGCGTCACGATGTGTCCCAAAGCTCTGTATGACAGCATTAGGATAGCCTTGTCAGGTAGCCTGGTGAGTTAGACGCTCGAAAGGCTTAGATTTATCGTTATTGGGCACCGCCATGAACCAAGAAAACGGTTAACCGAGCGTTTAACGGGGCAAAAATGGCGGTAGAAACACGTTCCGTGCTTCAAATTGTCTTCTTCATTCCCTGTGAATTGTTCACTCTTGGGTGCATATCAAACATGTTTGAGCGGCTGGTGAATTAATTCAATTTATGTATGAAATTCGTACAAGTTTGCAGTTGGAGCATCTTGCAGAGTAATTGGTTAACATTTTGAGCATCAGATGTTACCTCTAAAGGCAACCAAAAAGGAAGGAAGAATGAAGTGGTACCACACTCGTATGATACCAAGAAAAACAAAGGTAGTTAAATAAATATAAAGACTGATGCTTATCTGGCAAAACTTTGTAATCATCTGATTTGACTTAAAATCTATTAACATCAGTGCTCAAATGGTGATACCCATGTTGTAAATTCATTTTAGAAGACATTTCTTGAATTTTTCACTCCTGCATTTCGGGAGTGATGCAATTTAGTGGTCAAGCTTCCTCGGGAAAAATAAATACCTGGAGAAAAATTCCTTACCAGGTCTTGCTGGTGTTTGCACCAGGCTCTACTTTCGAGAGGTGGGGGTGAGACCAAAAAATAGGGGATGCGTGAAAACCTTGCATTTGGCACACAGATGCCGATTGTGATGCGTTTTGTAACCGAACCAAACTTAATGCGTGCAAGCGGCTGGAGTCGCTGGGTTCTTGGGCTTGGAGGTACCTGGCGCCCTTGATCTGTGCATACATAGACATTATTCAGATGAAGGTGAGGCAGGACATAGCCATAGGTGTCCAGGTTCTGTGGAGCCTCGTTCATGCTTGGTGGTTTCAAGTGAGCTCGGTTTTGGATGACATCTGAAAACCTCAGAAAGGGAAATAGGGGTTTGGCATGTGCGATTAGACGATGTCAGGCAGGAGTGAAAAATTCACATAAAATATGGGGAAAAGGAGTGAAAAATTCCTCCCCTTTGGTTGTTGCTTTACACCCAAAGTCGGCAATTCTAGGACACTGGGGCGACATGGAGCCAATTCTCTGACCAAAACAAAGGCCCTCACCGTCCTCATAGTTTCGAACGTTGCCAACTAAAAATTTGTTCACGCTTTTGGGTGCCAACATTTGACCGGTTTGTTTTCAATTTCCAATAAGACATCGTATCGCATAGTGGCAAAATTGCGCAGCTTGGTGCAATCTGTGAGTGTTTAAAGATCACTGAATAATGCCAAAACGCTCAGACAATAGTACAAAACGATATCAGAGTCAACAAGACACATAAATCGTGCTATTGAAAGCATGCATCATTGAAGAAAAAAACGAAGTACTCAACTGAACACGGTACGAAAGCAGAATTTATACAAGTGCGACTGGTTCCGTCAGCTGCATTCAACTGAAGATGACATCGCAGTTTTCATTTTCTTCGGCCCTTTACCTGTGAAACAATAAGTGCAAACTTTCTTTAAAATTGATATAACTTTGATTTCCTATTCGTACCGCCCTGCTTGTTTTTGTTAGCGCTGTAGGGTTGGGGAGGCCAAACTCACCGTTGGAGGTGCCAAATCGGACATTGAGGGTGGGGAGCAATGGTCCACCCAAAAGACTGTAAATCGACACCCATGAGGCCATGATAAATTTGCTTACGATTTGGGACTTTGTCGCAGGTGGGCATCAATTGCATCGAACAGATGCAAACAGAGTTAGCAATCAACCAGAGAATCTGTCTGCCTACGTCACGATGGTGCGAATGCGTTGCTAGCACGGCCGATGGCACCAACTTTTTCGTTGGGGCAAGCATATCTAGGTGCCTCCCAAGGAGATCTGTGCCCTTCTTTCCCATGCTGTAAACTGCGGAAAAACTTTGAATTTCGCCCACTCTTCCAGTGAGCTCCATTTCGGTATATATGAGTTAGCAAAATGTGCCCACGGCTTGGTTGGGTCTCTGGTTTTCCTAAGGCTGCCTTTCGGGCCGGCGGAATTCTTTTTTCGTTTGGGCTTCCATCAGGACGTAGCCGATGGCTCCGTGGGGAGTGCTAAGGAAGACCGATACTAGGCTTGGCGTGCGATAATGGCAAAAGATTGCATAGAGTTTAGAACGCTCTTAAGTCTGCTGCAAGACCAATGTTCAGCGCCATCACAAACTTGATTACAAATTGGACCTGCGCGAGAAACTAGGAAGGTTGACCGCACAACAGCAGAGGAGCATAGCCTGCTAAATCTTACGCGCCGAGTTCTGACCAACGCACACCTCGAGTCTTCGGTCTCCGAGTTGCACGTTAACTGGGACGAGAAAGAGAGAGAGAGAGAGAGAGAGAGAGAGAGAGAGAGAAGCCAGAGAGAAAGAGAGAGAGAGAGAGAGAGAGAGAGAGATAGAGAAGAGAGAAGTAGAGAGGAGAGAGAGTAGAGAGGAGAGAGAGAGCGAGAGAGAGAGAGAAGAGAGTAGAGAGAGAGAGAGAGAGAGGAGAGAGAGAGGTAAGAGAGTTGAGAGAGAGGTGGGGAGGAGAGAGGGGAATCGAGAGCAGAGGGGGATCAGGCAGGTCAGGCTGCTGCATCTCCCTAAATCGCAGACTGAAGCTGGTAGAAGGCGGTTTGGGTACCGAGCCCCGGCCACTAGCAGCGGGCTGGCGGACGAAGGGAAGTCGCTGCCCAGGCTGTGTTCCACCCGAGCTGAGAAGCAGGCCGCTCCGGCTGCCGGTTGTACGTGACTGGATGTCTTAGGATTAGTCTACCGCTGCCTTATGTTGCATGCGCTGACTGCGAATTGCACGTGATGGGCGAGTTCGTCTTCACCTAATACCCTGACTCTGGGAAGTAACAGACTCGTGTTTGTGTGGATTGCCCTACGTCTGTGAAAACACAAATGCGAGTGATGCCGGACGCCATCGATTTCCTCGGAAGTGTCAGCGGTCGCTGATGGCACTGCAGCCCCGCCTCTGGCTGGCGGGTTACGTGAATAACCGCGTCCAGCACGGCGTGCTTCACAAAACGGCCAGGGCCAGGACCGTGCTGCCGTTGGCATGAGGAGGTCCTCTGCTGTGAAAACGTCACAAGGTGGACACAGATGAGTGGCTTACATGCTTTTCCCACACTGACAAAGTGAACAGAGGCCTGCATTTGTTCGGATAAAAGCAGCCGCCCCATTTTCATATTGAGAGCGCGGTTGTTATTTCCATCCACGATGGACCAAATCTGTGGCAAGCGAGCTGTTCCGGGCTGCTCCCGATGCTGTCGTTCGTCCAAGTACCTCAGGAAGCTCCGGCGGAGTAATGTGTCCCCCGTGTGGCCCGGGTCGCTCGGATCGCGTCGGCGCAGGCACGGGCCGGCGGGCTCCTGCAGCGTCTCCCAATCGTTGGCAGTAGCAAATGGGGTCTCGGCCACAGTGGGGCTGAGGCGTAGTGGTCATGTACGGGTGGCTGCAGCTGAGATGGCCATGGCTAGGGTTCGGCGCATTGTGGCCTCCCGCGTAGGGTAAACTGCGAATTAGACTATAATCCAACATGCATTGGACGCGCATAAGTGAAAGCGTCAGTTTAAGGTATCAATCTATGACTGAATCTTTCGGACCCCTGCAATATCGTACTAAAATTGTGTCTAACATCCCGTGGCGGGGCGGGTAAGCCGTATCTTAATAGAGCCTCTGTCAATACGACTCTCCCAGCTGGCGGTGAGGTTACAACATCTGCACCCGGGACTAAATAGCCTGAGGATATGAACAGGCAAGGACATCATGCCGGCGCTCTAGGGTAACCATGACTGGGACGGCGGGCGGAGCTGCTTCAGGCATGCATGTTTGCACTCAGCGACATTGTAGAATAAAGTGCGGACTAATATCCTATTAATGAAGGTAATTGAAAAAATCATGAACGTTAGGCAATGCAGTCTGCAAGTTTTTGCAACATAGAACATACATCAGAAACATGACAGACTAACCATTTAGACCAATCAGAAGAAAGCATGATTGAGTTCCTCGCGACTGACTCCACCCAGACGTCTAATAAATTTAAATTAGGCAAATGTTACGGCTCAATGAAATACATGAAAACACAAATAATTAGCGCCTATAATATAACGGACCAGAGTGGTCTTGGGCAGCAGAAAAACAGTTAACAGCATTGCTAGCCCACCTTCGCCCTATACGACGCGGCTTGACCATAAGTCTTTTCGAATGATCATATCATCGCAGTTTTGCAGTAACACGCAGTTTTTAAAAGTAAATGAACGGTTCTTTTAACCCTGTTGCCTGCAAAATTCACCACGTTTCTGAGTACAAACTGTCAGATTTACAAATAATCATGCAACAATGCCTTGACACAAGCAGCTCTTTTGCAGGGAGTGATCTATTGTTCTCTCATAATGGACGGCAAATGAAAGTTTTTTATATTTGCAGTTGAAGAACCACATTCCAGGTCACACTGTGCTTTTCATAATCTAGATTTCCTTATCACTGTATTTTATTTCTCCATGTTGATGCCTATGACCTATTGCGTGATTTAGTTGCGAGTAGGTGTTTTATGTCAAAACGTGGATGTTGCCACAAGCGAGCAAAGAAAACTTAGTCGTGATAAGTCGGTAAAAAATAAATGATCATCAAACTCATTGGTAGCTTTATCTGATGAGCGAAGATGAATAACAAATATGTTACTGTGTGGCCTGTGATCTAGTCCAAAACACTGTGGCATCGGTCGTTGCCAACAGACTTATGTAAAAAATACAACAGCATTAAAATCCTCACGAGCGCACAGCACACCGAAAGTGGTCTTCTTGAATACACTGTACTGGGTCGTTTTGTCGCTCAAATGCAAGGTCCGTTATCGTGAAACGCATGCTGTGTGATTCACTCCGTGGTCCACTCGCAGTTAGTGACAAATTTATAGCTTAGTTTGTAGTTTCTAAGTATGAAAACTAACGTTGAATGACGACTACCGACCGTGAATGAACGTGTCCATGAATAATTTGACGCCAGACTCACACTAGACCGGTAAGATATTTATCAGCACCGATGTGACTCTTGCTTTTCTGCTCCATACCGTTGGTCGATAGTGGAAAATACAGAAACAACCAAGATACTGTAAAATTACTCTGGTCCCAGAACAGTGTGATATTCACCGCTGTGTAACCCTCGTTACGCAAGACCGTTGAGCAAAGTTAACTTAACACGTTGTCAGCCCGGTACCTTTTTTGGATGATGTACGGAACTTAGCCTGGTAGAGTGCAACTGCTCGGTGGATCTGGATGTTTGACCAGTTGACCAGATAATGAATTTCGGCGGACCAAAATCACTTACCGCAAATAGCGCTAATATAAAAACATGCTATTACATGGGATACAAGGGACAGTCTGGCACTTGCTAATTCTAAAATAAAACATGTAAACGTGATTGTAATGTTAACTTACAATTTGACAATACATAAAAAGCAATCACCATATCAAGTACCGGCACCAACCGTTACTGTAGAACTTCAAATTTCAGGTAAGACTACCTGAATTGCGTCAACGCGCTAAGATGAGCAGACGACAAAGAAGCAAAAAGTCTCACTTTTTTACCTAGGCGCACACAGCCTTGAGCAGAATATTTCACGGTGCCTAATTTTAAGTTGTCCAAAGCTGCGTGACATAGAAATGCCACACGAATTCCGCCTATTCAATGGCCACGTTGTACTCAAGGTCAATAGACACATGACCATTGAGTTATTCGCGTTTAGAGTACGCAGCACGAATCATGGCATCAAGGGGTAACAGTTGGCTTTCAACCAGCCTAACGCCTTAATAGCAAGCTTTAACAAAGACCACGTATTATGGCCCAGCAAATAGGGCAGTACTACTAGTTATGACGGAGATCAGGCTGAAAATGGAATGGCTTAAGAAGGGCGTAGAAACTGGGAGTGTAAATGGAGTAAACATTATGACTAACTGGCAAATATACGACACCATAACAAGGGGTCAAAATACGCGCACGTAGGGGGTGAACACAGGATATGTTATGGCAGGGAACTAAAGAAAAGATATTTGCAGAGTTTCGTTGCGTACAATAAGCTAATTCTGAGTTTGATAAACGCGGTTTAGCTATTGATTGTCAATGAAACTGAAAATAATGATTTGTTTGTTGTGGTGGTAAACATATGTTAACACTGTCTAACAATTTTTTCATTATAAAAAACTTCAGCGTTCTAATCCATCGCGAAAACGGCTCTTATCGATGTGAATTGGCATAGGTGAAATAAAGGTCCTGACTGCGTTTCAAACGTAGTCACTGACGTCTTAAAGCGTTCAAATGTTTCGATGCTGCGCGGCCTATGGAGACTGCAACACCGGATGTCATTTTTTGTTTTGTTTGCAAGGCTTGCGAGCGTTCACGCTGAAGACCATGTTGCAAAATCTTTATAACTCATCAATTCTGAACGAAGGTTGGACACTCCCACACGAACATGGGCTGGCCATTTTATGCAAATTTGTGGTACCATAGCAATTTACCATCACGTCCACGGTACCGTCAATATCTTTGTTGAACCCAGAAAAATTGCAATGGCTCTGATTTCTACCCATTTAGAAAGAGCCCGCTAAACCATTGCTATTTAAAAAGCGCCGGAAGCATTATTACAAGCAGTCACGTAAAGCCCGCTCCTCCAGTTAATGGACCCTAAAATACAATCAACAGAATTGCGTCTTCCTCGAGCCTCTGGCTTTGTTCCGGTTAGGTATGGTAAAAATAAGTTTAAAACAAAGAAAATCATGTCCTCAAAATACAGGGGGTGATATCCGGAGATTTTGGTTGAGGGGGCTTTCACTTTCAGGTGGTCCTTTGTCAACTCTACGCCCCCCCCCCCCCCTGCTTCCTCCCTTACCAAGGCCTTGGCTGCCCCCCCCCCCCCCCCGTCAGCACGTTTCCATGCTGTTCAGTGATGTTTTGATAGGCTGTTGCTGCACTTTAATTTATATCAATAAGGGCAGTTTTCAAAATCCGATCAGTGTATTTCCAAAGCTCAAGAACGTTTGTTTGCTGTCCCAGCCAAGTTCAGCTCACCACACCGTCCAAATGGTCATACGTGTTCTAATCCTCAGGCTGTTAAGTGTGGCGCGCGGGCGTAGTGAACACGTGACTTACCCGCCGGTCGGGAGGGCCGTGTTTACGGAAACATTTCCAATATCCTGATAACCCGTCCTGACGCAGGGTGTCATAATCAGTTTTATGTCGATGTAGCAAGTGCCCGAAAGCTCAGTGATTTATATATGGAAATTACTCACTCATGAGCTTCCAATACATGTTGAATTATTGCCCAATTCGCAATTTAACGCACGCTTAAGGTCAAAATGTGATGGACCCTACTCAAGACTACTCCAACTGCAGCCTCCTGTGCCTTGTAAGGTCGCTGACCTATGACAGGTCAATGTAAGCCATGACTGTCAGTGAGGCCAGTTCCTGTGGAATCGTTCAACCTGAAGCGACGACGGAGTGTTTGACGAAGTGTTTGAGATAGTATCTCATTCTACTAGCCAGTTGTGTTTAGAACGGCAATTTTACCACTGACCTTGGGACAACTGCGAAGGTCAGACCAAGGTAATAACCAGCTAGCTTTTCGCAGGATCACTTGATTTATGGGTAATAAAAACAAAATTGTCCATCACAGGGACGTCAACAGAGATTGTATTTCGGCTTCTGGAAAGCCAGAGGAGGCTACTGACCTAAAATGATCCAGATGAACCCGTGCTGAATGAATCCCGTGTTTAGGCCCGTACCGAGCAACGTAATCCCGTGTTTAGGCCCATAACGAGCACCGTAATCCTTCATGCTCATTTGCATTAAAACATCAAAATAATCTCGGATATTTCTGATCACTGTGACCTTTTAATGGCCAAACCAGTGATCTTTTGATTAGATCAGGTATCTGGGACACATGTCCTTGCGCGACCAGATCTTAAGGCACTTCGGACATCGATCTGGAATTTTGTCTTTTTAGACCTTGCTTTCCTGGAGGTAAAGACTTAGGGATCCGAAAATATAAGCCATGCGAGTTCACATATGAACCTGCCTACCTCGTGAATTTTGCAGCTCCAGCGCTCATAATTCTTGGTGGTCAGTCAGTCTGGTCTTAAGGTGGTCATTTGGGCCCCTACCCGAGCGTGTCGCGTTTAGCCGGCAATTCAAGCGTGTGTTAATCGACTCTGAAAGTTTGATGGACCGACCTGGAACCGTTCCAAGTGATTTTAGATGCTTGGATTTCAATCTTTTACTCTCCGAGGCCTTACTAGGTCTAATAGGGAGCGGCTTTGTCCGCCTTTTCGAGAGTTCAGAATAAAAGCCAAACTGAAGTTGCCAAGGCAGAAACTAATGACTATCACCGACGGAGCAATTTGATATTTCATTTCCTTGGAATGCATAGCTTCAGCGCAAACAGAGAGCCATCAGAAACTAATTAAATATACAGTGTGGCCACGGGATCGAAGCTGCGGAAGCATCAATTGGGGAAAGTTCCAAAGTCGGATTGTCGTTACCACGCGTTCCAGGACAGATCAAAGGCCGTCTTACACTCTCATCTCTCGGATTTGAACGTAACTTGGTCAAAGGTACCCAGAAGCGGTGCACAGCGTCCGCCACATTATCCAGCATTTCAGCTCAAACGTGTCGGATTGATAGCCCGCGGCAGTTCATAGCCGCGTCGTGTTTGTTTTTTATAGCAAATTTGTTTACTGTGGCCAATGAAAACTTATCAAATTTAACAAATGCATTTGCATACATATCTTTGGCTAATTAGCATACCGATATTGTTTCAATGTTATACCTTCCCCTGCTTTCCATTCGTTTTCGGTCATTCCGTTCGTTGATACATTTGTTGTCGAAAATACATTTGATGCAAAGTGACACAAAACTGCCTTAGGCCATAAATTCGACAGGTTTGAACGAGACGAAATCAGCATATTTTAACTCCTCGGCAAAAAATGGACAACCACACTACCAAAAGCGCGGGTTATATCGTGCGGACATCCGCGTGCGCTC
The DNA here is from genome assembly GCF_011947565.3 of Pollicipes pollicipes. NCBI lineage: Eukaryota > Metazoa > Arthropoda > Thecostraca > Pollicipedomorpha > Pollicipedidae > Pollicipes > Pollicipes pollicipes. The sequence continues at coordinate 29,564,087 of NW_023597034.1, read as the reverse complement.
GTTCAAAAACCACAAATCCATCAGTTTCTGGGGATTTTACAGTTTTTAAGGGAGATCTCAGCAGACCATGCAGCCAACTGCATGACGTAGGTGCATGTGCCGTCTACGAATCACCCACGCCGCCCAACACTGTCCGATTCATAGGGACGTCGGCTCCGCCAACCTGTTGCTGGTTATGCCTTGGCTGCGTAGCTGCGTGCTACTGCTGAAGGTCCTCCGCGCGGCAGATATATTCCACAAGCGCGTGGCTGGCTTCTAGGACAACATTGCTACAACAAAACTCACACTGGCAGGAGTGCCACGGCGTTCCTTCCACTGCCAATATTTATACAAAACATTAGTGCCACGGAACACAACTTATGCTCCAAACATTTATGCAGCCATTACTTATACACGTCAGTGCTTCTGCTGCAAAACACTTATACGCGGCATTAGTGCTTTACGACAAAACTTATACTTAAAAAATTTATGTCCGTCATGATTTCTGCTGCAAAAGCATGTACAGACATTGCTTATACTCGAATATAATTCTACTGCAAAGAATCTTACGTGGTATCAGTGCTACACTAAACAACTTATGCTTCAAAAACTTATGCCCGTTGATACTTCTACAGTAAATACTTATGCAGCCATTGGTTTTACACGGCATTACTGCCACTGAAAAGCCTTGTTACCGCAGGGACTTGTGGTCACGCATTTGCTGTGGAAGTAGTGACTGGTATATGTTATTGCAGTATAAGTTTTGTCGTGTAGTACTCATATCTTGTATGCGTTTTCGCAATAGAGGTTTGCGTATAAGTGAAGACTGGTAAGTATTTGCTGTATAGGTAATAGCGAGCATAAGTTTGTGCAGCTTTGCAGTGCAGCACTCACGTCGTGCATGAGTTTTTGCAGCTTTGTAGTGCAGCGCTCACGTCGTGCATGAATTTTGCAGTAAACGTGATGTTTCGCATAAGACAAGACTTTATAAGCTTTTGCAATAGATGTAATGACTGTATAATGACTGTGTGCTTAATGACGTAGATAAATTATATTTTTGAAGCAGGTATCTGGACGTGTAGGACTCACGTCGCGCATGAGTTTTTGATGAACAATTTTTTACGTAACACTCACGTCGTGTATAAGTTTTTACAGTAGTAAAAATGCCGCTTATAGACAAAGTCTGTACAAGTTTTTTCAGAAGTCATGTCGCGTTTGACGGATGTTGCAGCACTCTCGTGACTGTTCACTGAGCAGTCGCGGGTTGTAACAACACTGTACAGAAATATTATGGCTGAAACAACGGTATGCGGTCGTACTGCCACACAGACGCGAGCTCTGCCCACCTGAACACACGTGGACTCAGGTGGGCAGAAGGCCGTTTGCTGGGAGCGGAATACAACAACTTTCCAATTGTTTCGCGTATTGCCTGGTAAGTCAATAGCGAATGTCCACTTTTGGAAACAATCGAAAACATGATCTGGTAAACGATCACGACCTATCATTGAAATAGAAAGCTTTCGACAGTAAAACCGCATCACTTACTGGATTTTCCGCGGAAAAAGATCTTACTTATTTTCAAGTTTAAACAAGTTGTCTGGTTTTCAGATTTCGCAGACCACGCCTAAAATGCGAACGAGGGCTTTCAAGGTGTCAATTCGGGCTTGTTCAGCATATAATGCCTTGTTTTTTATTTTCATCAATAGGCCATGGCTGGCTTGCGTAGTTTGAATGGAGCACACCAACGCTGCTTACATGTCCGCAACGGTAATGCAAAGAGCCATTAGATCCAACCATCGTCACCTCACCGCAACTTTAAAATGTCAATGCGCGTTTACATTCTTATGGTATTTAGTGCCGAGTGCAGACGCATTAATCACGTGACTTACCGTCGGTCGAGAGCATCGTGTTATCACAGGCAGTGTCAAGATTCTCATTGCCTGCCTCGCCACGGGTTGTCAGAATCAGTCTTATGTCGGTATTGCAGATGTCCAAAAGTTTCAGTGATTGAATGGTACATGAAACTGGCGCAATCACTGATGTGATCCCAATGCATATGGAATTGTTGGCCAATTCGCAGTTTCACGCAGGCTAGAGGCCAGAACGAGCCGGACCTTAGCCATAACATTTTAACAATCGCGTGCCTTCCTTCTGAGAAGGCGCACGAGCGCCAACAAGAACATAACGGCCACTTTCGCCCTCGCCCCGATGCGCTGTTTTTCATAAGGCCGGCTGACAGGGTGGTCGATGCGAGCCTTCCTGGCGTTTTCAAACTAGAACGATAGAGCTTAGCGGAAGATACCATTGGATTGATCTAAACGAGATCTCACGATTGGTGGCAATTTGGATGTGGCTAGATTAAAAATTGACCCCATTATGCAAGGTCAAATGTCAAAGTTTCGCGAAAAGCGCACTTTTCAGCTTTATGGCCTAATCCGTGCGAGATTATGCCTTGTAGTGATACGAAACTTCAACAGCCGTGTGTCTTGTTCAGTTCTGAGTAAAATGGCCTATAGTTTACTATGTTTTGACCATATCTTTATGACGTATGGCTCCGTTGATGCGCGCGTTCCACGGCATCGTCGGTTGCCGCCCGCGCAGGCCGTAAATCGCCGCACAGCGTTCTACCAAAACCGCCGCTGCTCCGAGACCAGAAACGCCTGGGGCGCGTACTTGGTATCGAAACACGCGCGACGAACGCCTCATAAGCCACTGAAAATTTGGCGTGATTGCACGACATACCGTAGAGGCATCCTCAGCAGATCTTGGAGGGAGTGGCTCCCTGCTCACCGATTTGGGGATCCAATCCATCTCATTACTCATAGTTGTTCAATTGTTTTTTTTTATTTAGCTCAGTTCAGACTCATGCTTGCATGGAATCATTCAGCTCATGACTCACGCGGGTTCCAAAATTAAAGAGCCATAAGTTAAATAGCATGCAATGTAGACTAGACCGCACTAAGCCAGACAGCTTGGCGGCCTGCGCCTAGTCATGCAGTGAATGAGGGGTCAGGTGTGGATTGGTTCAGCGCTGTGGCAATTGACATTTAAAAATATGACCGTCCCATGTAGCAGACAAGGCAGTAGGCAATCTTTCATTGGTTTTAACACAGGATATGGGAATGTGGGATGTCTACGCCATGTAATATCGTCTGGTTTCTGGCTAAGATTTGGTATACCTGAGATAGGAATGATCCATGTTGTGCTTGTTGCTTAGAAATTACAATGACAAACTTTGTGCTGATTTTGCAAAACACTTTATGACTGATGCTGCATGCTGTTCATTTTAACATCCTCAAATGGTCTGCTTATTTGTCTGGGGCATGCTGTTTTCTCATGTTACGAGTCTAATTTCGGCCATATGACTTATTGACTCGACTTTGTTAGAAATGGTCGACTCACGATTCAGTTAATAAAATTTACGAAAAATGTGATTCAGTTCATAGCTTAAAGTAACATTTTTCATCTCAAAGCGATTGCCTCGTGAGCGAATGCAAGATTCAAATCTTTTCGAACAAATCTGCCCGTGTCGGGGCAAGGATTAACATGTGGTTGACTTGTTGATAAAATAACAGAATATTTGATCACACTGTTCAGGCTATTGTCAGTAAATTGAACATGAAGGGAAACAGGATCAGTAAAAATTAGCATGTTGTGCTTGATGTGTATGCAGCCAGCGTTCTAAGCTTACGTCCATGTTGTAGGTGAAGGACGGCATCATTGCAAAACCTTTTAGACCGACTGTGTTTGACTGACAGACGGGTTGTAGCTGGCTGACGGAGATGAAGTATAGCTATTTGTGTTGCTATTTAAAACATTGCTAGGGAAGCTTCGAGTTCACTAGGCTTTGGAGATGTCATGTTTGTATTATTTCATGTGGATACATATTTTCCCCAGGGGTATTTTTTTGGAAGTGTGTGTATACATACATTTCAAGGATGTCAACGCGTGTCGGACTCTTCCATGAGTTTAATTCTGAAACGAGACTTATCTAGCACCAGCTCGCGCAACCAGGCTGACGGCCGGCCCATACCAGCGTCCGTGATATATAATCCCTCACACATAATGTAAACCTTGTATCCGACAATGCGTGCCATTATCTGGCAAGCAGCCAGCGGGGACGTCACAGTGGTATTCCCTTCCAATCGCACGAGCCTCGATATACGCTGCATGGCGGGTGGACGCGGGCAACACATGTAAACATAGCGTGTGGGTTTCCATCGGCCGCCGACAGTACACCATAGCCCGGGTCGCGGACTATTCCGCGTGACGAAGCATACTCCGACACGACTAATACCGGCAATGGACCGCGACTGACAGCCGCGTCCACCAGCGAACCTTTGTACCTCGGAGGCGGCTGTGCATGCGAAGCCGGCGCGGGAGAACGAACCGGACAGACAGTGACAGGCCAGGTCAGACATACGCGGACCCGCGCAGGGCCGGGAAGGTAGATCCACCTACCTAGGTAGAAGGTAGATCTACCCAGGCGGGTAGATCCGTCGGTCGACACTGAGCACTGAGAGAGGACAAGTTAGCAACACGTCACCAACTGATCGACGGCAGTCCGTGTCACCAGCTGACCAACAGCGGTCTCACATTACTAACGCATTAACACCAATTCCGCGTCAACGGCAGACTATCACCAACGCGATGTCACCACTTGTCAACACCAGTCTGGCGTCACCAGCTGATCGCTGTCAAGCCCGGTCACGAGCCAATCAATGTCAGCCACTCGTCACTGGAATGTTGGCCTCAGTCCCACGTCAGCAGACGGTCATCACCAGCCCACCGACAGTCACCATCGCCCCCACATCACCAGCTGATCAACACCAGCCCCGCATCAACATCCCATCATCACCAGCCCTGTGTCACCATCTCATTATCACCAGTCCCGCGTTCACGGCTGGCCATCACTAATTCCGCGTCACCACCTGATCATCACCAGCCCCGCGTTCACGACTGGCCATCACCAGTCTCGCGTCACCACCCGATCCTCACCACCCGGTCATCACCAGCCCCGCGTTCACGGCGGTCATCACCAGTCCCGCGTCACCACCCGATCATCACCAACCCCGCGTTCACGGCTGGCCACCACCAGTCTCGCGTCACCACCCGATCATCACCAGGCTCGCGACGGCAGCCCGGCAGAGCCGCCTCACTAGCAGATGGACTGTGACTTAAAGGCGAGCCCAGGCCGCTGCAGCGGCTCGACGCAGCGCGTCTGCGAGAGGCTCGGCGCGCGGAAGTGAGTCGACGGCGGCTTCGAGAGCGGCGTCGTGGTGGCGCCCGTGTCGTTGAGGCTGTAGGCCCGGTACTGGCGGCCCTGCTGAAACTGTCGGCAGCCGCAGCGCAGCAGCTTCAGGAACGCCGCGCGGAACGTCTTGTTGACGCTCGTGTAGATGATTGGGTTGATGGTGGAGGAGACGTAGCCGAGCCACAGGAACACCGCCTCCACGTACGGGTTGACGTAGATGCTGTTGGAGATGCCGTTGCTGATGTTCAGCGTGAAGAACGGCGCCCAACAAACGACGAACGCGAGGAAGACGAGGCCGAGCACCTTGGACGCCTTCTTCTCGGCGGTGAGCGCTGTGCTGGGCGCGGCCGGCGGGCGGCGAGGTAGCTCCGCCGCCGCCAGGCGCAGCGTCAGACGGCCGCGTCGCGTCTCGCGGCTGATGTTGTGCGGCGTCTGGACGCCCACATCGCGCGTGCTGACGCGGCAGCCGAGCCCGTTCGGGAAGGAGGCGAGGCGGTGCTCGCCGCCCTCGCGGCGGCCGTCGCTCGCGCCGCGCTCCGGCCGCGCCAGACTGCGCCCCACGTGGCGGTGGCGCAGCGTGGCGCCCGAGCGACACTTGCGGCGCAGCAGCAGAGTCGTCAGCGAGTAAGTGATCACCATGATGATCATCGGGATGAAGAAGGCCAGCAAGCTGCCCAGCACGAAGAACATGCGGTTGTTGATGGCGCACACCTGGAACCGGACAGGGGCCTTTTTGATGGGAGGAGCACGTAGGACGGCGACGCTTCCGCATGACGACAGCACGCGAAGGGCTTTGTAGTCAACTTCATATTCAAAGGTTTCTAGTACGTGATGGAGGTTTCGCGGATTCAGACAGATTGTCTGAATGCGCGAAGCAGACGTCATGGACTTTTGATGCTTCATAGACTCCTCCAAACGTGACAGACAAGTTTATCATTTGCAACGGGATGACCCTCCCGGATGCAACGGGATGACTCTCCTCATAATCATACATTTGCAACGGGATGACCCTCCTCATAATCATACATTTGCAACGGGATGACTCTCCTCATAATCATACATTTGCAACGGGATGACCCTCCTCATAATCATACATTTATTTATGTACAATAAACATTTTGTTCGAAGAGGAAGCTTTGAGTATCAATCATCCACAGCCGTGTCTAAGCGCCATTTGCGTGTAAGAGAAGGGTGCTAGCGAATTCGTTTTCTGCCAGAGTCTTTCACCACGGCGGGACCCTGATCCTCACTAGGCCTCACCAAGTACCAATCCCAATCCCGACGCTCCCAATCCCCGAACGGGTTCACCGCTCCCCATTCGTCCCCTCCCCACTGAGTCGCACCTTCAATCCCGAGCACCTCCGACCCAATAACACCACCCTCAGCACGCAGGCACCCTTTACCTTGGGACTGGGCATGATGTTGTCCAGATTGACGATGCCGAGGATGGTGACGATGCTGGAGATGCCGAGCGACAGCAGCCAGACCAGCACCACGCGCGTCACCACCTGGCGCGTGGTGTTGCGCGGCTGGTTCTTGAGCGGGTCCCGGATGCCCAGGTAGCGGCCCAGCGAGATGAAGCTCATGTGCCAGATGGACGCCGTGCAGGCCAGCACGTCGCACGTGACGTAGAAGTTGCACCAGGCGGCGTTCAGCGGCCACTCGTCTGCAGGCGCGGCAGGCAGGGTTGTCACGTGTGCTATAGGGCAGCACTTTGGCGTGTGGCTTTGGGAAGTTTGGGGGTGCAAGAGAAGATCACTTCGAGGGTTATGACCCCGGTAGAATAATTATTCCGAACACTGTCCCGCCAATGCCGTTATGTACACGCGACGTTACGCGTTGTTCCGTAAAACTGCCTACTAATGCTAACAAAAAAACCAAATCCGCGAGGCTGTGATATGACATACCTGCCCGATGCCCAATAAGATCTGGCATGGCTGGCACGCCTAAAAGAAAACAACAAACAAAAAGCAGATCAGTCGGCCAGTGTTCTCCACCAGGAGCTGTCTGTGGCGCC
>NW_023597034.1:29542786-29555837 GCF_011947565.3 Pollicipes pollicipes | reverse complement strand
CTCCGGGTGTCAGTTAAGCCGGCGCCGCGCCCATCTCTGTCGCGAAGAGAAGAACGGATGCCGCCGGGCTTATGAGCCTGACGGCGTGGGATTTGCGAGGCTCTGGTGCCGTCAGTGACTTGTGAGTGGCCTGGTTTATTTCGAACCGTGGTCTGTGAATGAAGAGTGCCGCAGTTCGGTGGATTTCGTCGAATACGCGTGTGCTTAAAGGTCACCGTTTTCACGCTCCTCGTGATATTTATCCAATCCATACACAGCTGGACAACCAAGACGTGTGCAGACTTTCGCTTGACTCCAGCGGAATCCATTGTTCCGTGACCGATTCCGTCTTGGCCTGAACCGGATTCGTATTGGCGCCATTGGCTAGGCTGAATCCGATTCGATTTCGTACACGTGGTGTACACAGAATCGGACTTTATTTGGTTCCACTTTGAAAATACATTATTCACAATTGATTTAACCACAATATCTGGTGTGCCAGACGGTCGGCTCGCCGCTGCACAAGGTGAGGAACCCAGGAAGTATGTGGTAGCATTCGATCTGACGTAACAGTCGTCGACTGTCTGGTCAGTGCTATGGGCGTAGGGTGGAATCAGCTATGGGGCACGGACCTCCACTCTATTACTTCGTTAGGTAACGAACTATTCTATAGAGTGACGGGCTCATTGGGCTTACACGCTCCCGGGTGTCTGGTTAAATGTTCTGCGTTTGGGTGGGGGTCAGTTCCCTTCTTCCCACCTTGAAATCTGGATTGTTAACCAAGCTATACACGTCAGATTCGCAGGGGAGGTAGGGTTCTATGTAAACTAACTTTTGTCAGGTTTTGATATACCTAGGTCGAGCCGTTGGGGTCTCGACCTATGGATCAAGGTTTAATTAATGCCAAACAAGCACAAACTCTAGATAGGTGTTCGAAGTGCACTCAAATCTCCTAACGCAACGTGCCCTCATCTAGACATCACTTAGAAGTAAAATATCGCTGGTGCTCATTTTAGGCTAGTGTCCGTATTTCACCTTAAGAAGATGAAAATTACAAAAAGCTTTGGGATTATTTTTACGATTGAGTTCATAATCGGCGCCAAGTATCTACTAGCCTTGGTAGCATGCTTCTGAAAGCAAAAGGCTTATGACATATAGTTATCATACTATCATACCATAACCATATCATATTCATACATCATATGACATAATTTTAGGTCAGCAGCCTCCCCTGACCTTCATGAAGTGATGATAAGATACCATTTGATGTCGCTGTGGTCCCAAAAATCAATAAACGTAACACAAAAAACAAAGTCAGAAGGCAAGCTTGTCAGTTATAAAGCGGCTTGGCTTTGACATTAATCTGATGAATATACCTGACTCAAAATTAATAGCTGCATTCCTAGTTTGAAGCGTCTAATCGTCTAAGAAACCATGTAGAGTTGTATGACTTCGTTTAATGCTAAGTTGTCGCATCATTTTGGACGATTTCCTAGAAATTGTGGAATGTGGCAGTCAGAGGCTGACTGATCTGCCATGGGTCAGCGACCGTACAAGGTACATCTAACTTCCTCATATCAAAAGATTGGCACACTTCTTGTCCTATAGCTAAACCAAGTTTGCGTGGCTGCGCTGCGCCGTTCGAAGCTTATTTGTAAAAACTTTCGCGGGGGTTGATCTCTCGCGAGAGCTGGTTTAAAGACTGCAGGCACCGAGTGAATTTCATTGCTTTTGTGGTCCGCTATCGAGTTGCAGTTAAGTCCGTCACTCTTTAACCCTGTTGTTTTTGGTTTAAGGCGCAGGCATGGGCGAATAATGACGCCGACGGCAAATGACGGCACTTTGCCGCGCGAAAAGCCGGCGCTACGGGGCATCGATATAGCACCGTCTTCAGTCCATACCGACAATGCTTCGCCATGTTAGTGGTACACCAGCGCGTCTCAATCAGCCTTTTCGCTAAAATTTCAGTGCTCGCGTGAATTAGCTGCCCCCTGCGTGTGAGCAACATCGTTGCTCGAGCTTTCCTACACGTTTAGATGGCTTGACCTTTCCACAAAGTATCTCATCAGCATATACGCAAAATATCTTCCTGCTATATGCCACAACGCGCCCTCTGGTGCGCGCTGCGACTGATACCTGTATGTATCGGACAGGCATGAATTGTGCTGGGGATCGTCGGGAGGCTTTGACCCGTCGCATGATGTAGATTTCACGGAAATCCTTGCAGCCGCCGGTGCTGGGCGTGTAGCTAACAATGTGCCCACTCAGACAGAAAGACAGACAGGCAGATGTACTTCCTTAATTTAGAATATGGGACGTAGAAACGGTTTTTTAATTTAAAGACCTTTTTTAAGGAAGGTCTTTTTAATTTAAATACCTTATAACTCAAGAGGCAACGTGCCGAAGGTACAATGTGCCCAAGGGATATCGTGCTCAAGGACAGTGTGTAGTTGCGTGACGTCACTCGATGCGAGAGCGAGTGAACAGCGAATGAAAGGCGGGATGTCCTTTTCATTCACAAACCTTCTTTTGCATTTCATGAACGTGGTGGCTGAAAATTCTTGGAGATAAAGATTGAACAATACAATATATGATGCAAACTATAAAGTTACGCACAATAAACTTCATCGTAATAGCAGTCGCCATGATAAACGATACGTAACTGGCTACGCACCTGCATCAGTAACGTATGTATGAAGGAACGAAGCGCAGTGAGAGCCTCGGTCACGTTTAGGCGTTCAGGATCCCTGCGCCATGAAACATTTATTTTTTTGCGCGCCTCCGCCAACTTGCGTTATTCATGCCTCCGCCAACTTGCGTTATTTCTGTCTTCAAACACTAACTTATATCCGTGAAATATGCTGCACCGCGAGCGTCAGATAATCTTAAGCGTTTCTGCTGTATCAGTCACCATGCGTAATAAATCGCGCCCGAACTAGCCGTTTGCATGCCAAGTGAAATCTGAAGCGCGTGCAGATGCGAAATAAGCTGCTTTCTGTGTGCAACAACTCCAGCTTCCCTTGCTCGACTGGATGATAATACGATACGCATGCACGCGTCTCGCAGTGAGCCATGGGGCGTCAAAATCAGTTTGATGTCGATGTAGCACGCGTCTGAAAGTTTCAGTGAGCGAGTGATGCATGGAACTGACGCCCTCACTGATGCGCTTTCAGTGCATGTTGAATTATTCTAGATTTGCAGTTTGACGCGAGGGAGCTCAAAATGAGCCGGATCCTAGTCATAACCATTTCAGCTGCAACCCTTGTACCTTTCAAGGCTTGAGGACATCAACGCGTTGCGTTCGGAAAGAAGTCCGGACATATATCTCACCTGCGAGAATTTTAGATTGATGATAAGGACGGATCACCTTTACAGCACCGTGAAGCAGTGATGGAACCTGGTGGAGGAGCTGGTAATTTAAAAGTTATATCTCTATTTTTCGTGTAGCTGTAACTGCTAATTTGACCGGAGGAGATCCTCAATCTTGTAAAAATACGGCCCGGTCTAATCCTCGAATGACTCCAATTTATTTCGAAAGACTTTTGGAAGCATTATTTCACTAACATTATTTCTCGCGCGCACGGTGTTACCTGCAGTGGCCAATGCCGTTCGGTCTGACCGAAACTGCAACCGCGGTCATCGCTGCCGCTCCTGCTCCTGAGATTGCCAGCGTGGAGGGTCTAAAATTGTCTTTTTATTTATTTTCCTATTCGCCTCTGTAAAAGAATGAACGTTCTCGGGCGAAGATGAGTTGGCCTTTTCAATTCTTGACCTCATTTCGTTCCACTCCATTCAACACTTCTGAGAGTCTGGACTCCCCACATCTTCCGGGCAGGGGTCCCGCGAAAAGAACGTTTGAAGACACGTCATCGTTACAGGTCCAGGTCTTAATGGCACTTTCGTCCCAGCGCGGCGTGCATTCCGGCTGCCTTTTTGGCAACACGGGGTCCCCTGGTCGATCTGGAGGCCTTCAGAGGGGTACATCATGCCATCTTGACTCCACGAGCATATGCTGAAGGGATTGTAAGAAGCCATGCAGGGGAACCAAGGCTATGTAAAAAGACAAAATGGAGCCTTTGGTATAAGAGGAACATCAGGGTTTCCCCTAAATATCTCCGTTCGCCGTATGTGATGAGATAAGATGATGTCATTCACGACATGAAGCAAACTGTGTCCAGCGCGGTTTGAGGAAGGTGGCTGGTGAACTAGGTAACTTGGCATGCATGTTAAAGACAGCACAAAAGTAATTTAAATACATATTAAATCTGAAAAAGTGTGGCGCAGCCAACGTTGTTTCCCCCACACCCTGAATAGTGGGGAACATAACCCCCTGATCCCCTGTTTCTACACCTATGTGGATAAATGGGGTAATTGCCATACTTGATTGTCATCCATATAAATTTCGCCGTTTAGAGCTCCTATGTATACCTATGACCCCTGCCTGAACAATTGATACAAAGGTGGAAGCAGCTGTAAAGCAAACGCTGACTTTAAAAAAGGATGTATATTTATCATGTCACAATCATGGTGAATTACGAAATCACGCAAACGAGCGTATTTTATTTATGTATTGTAGCACATTTAGGCGCTTGCCTCGCAGCCAACTTTATGCAAAGAAACAGCATCAATGCAACTTTTCCACCATGTGATACAGGTTGCCCCAGGAGGGGGCAGGTTGTATCCTTTGAAAGGGGTTCATTTAGAATCAATTTACAACAGAATCCGAGACGTGCTTTCCAAATTTTGTACACGACGCATGTGGTGAAAGATAACAGCTCTCTGATGACCCACGAATATTAGTCCTGTCCACAGAAGCCATGATATGGGGAGTGCAGGGTAAAAACCCATACAACTCCCCTTTCCCTTCGCTAACCAGTGCAAAGGAGCAATGGGTCTGCACAAAGGAGCTATGAGTCTTATGTGGTATCAGTAAGTTGATTGATGTCAGCAACCAACATCGATTTTCAACGAGCAAGACTCAACGTCGATGTGTTCGTATTGCGCCACTAAATTGGCTTTGTTTTTGTTCGTTTTGTGCCATTAAATAAGCTTTGTTTTGTCAGCTTTTGCTCAATTACGAATGAAATGACTTAGAGGAGGGAGGGGAGGATCGTTAGCCATCTCACCTCGATTGACGGAAACGGCGAAACGCTTTCGTTCGTCAGGGGATTATGCATCCAGCACAGTTCAGTTGTACCAAAATGGTTTTTGTTCTTCTAGCAAAATCGCTATTTACATCAGTATGCCGCGTTAGATACCTGAGATGTCGTTCACAAGGGTATGACGTTACGCCCATAAAGCCCCGGTATTCTGTGCAGGGCACCGGCATGGCGGATCGTAGTTATGAGCCGCCGATTACAAGGTCGCAACCAGGGGGAGGGGACATGGGTTCTATGTTCCTCCTTTTTGAGCCCAAGAGGCTTACACCAAATACGGAGTGATTTCGCAGGAAACTGGGCTAAATAAGTAGGAGTTTGGAGAAAACATGACATTCCTCTCCCTTCCCCGAGAAGGCGTCTGGCTACGTGTCTGGCTCCTTTGCAGCGCCGCCCGTTACAGAAACAGTGCCCGCAGTTTGACTCCACTGCTATAATGCAACATGCTGTCGGATTCTTGGAGTTCGTTTTTGCCTGTCGCAGGCAAGAAATGAAAGTTTATTGGTGAGACTCGCCGAGTATTGCATAGTATTGGCACGTGTTGACATGCAGTCACTTGGAGACTAAATATCAGTTGAAGGAACGGTATTAAACACGCCCCCCCCCCCCCCACACACACACTTTGTTCTTATCAGTACCTATGAGAGAAATGAATCATATATATGTTATCAGCAAGGACGTAACCGCTGCCTAAATGCTAATGCACTGCACTTCTGCTTTGGCGTCATCAGATAGGAACTCAAGGGGAGTAGAGGGAGTTGCATCAGTTCTTGCTCTGAGCGTTCTCATACAATGAGGATTGAGGAGAGGATTAAACGCATATATCTGTGGACAGCTATAACCTTCATGTGCACATGCAGCGGCAAAATTTTGGGCGTCACGTTCTCGTATTTTGGTAAATGAACTCTGGATGAACCCCTTTCAAATGGAGCAAGCTGCATCACCCTGGGGTAAACTGTATCACATGGTGAGGTAAGCTGTATTAATTTTTTCCATGAAGTAGGCCGCGTAGCAAGCAAGTTGAATATGTGCAGCTGTTGAAACAAAATCTTTCGCCGTTGCTATTCCGTATTTCATCGTGACTGCGACATTACAAATCCCTCCCCTTTCTAATCAGTCAGTGTTTATTTCACAACTTCTGCTAACTCGTCTCGGTTGCTCGGATATTATTTATGGGTCTACATAGACACTGTAGCTGCGGATTTATTGTCTGAGTGGTTATAAGCCGTGGAAACCATGTCACTCAATCACTGGCAGGATATCAGTCAACTGCATCATTGCCGGTACTTTGTATCATAGATACAATATTCCCCGCGCACAGTTGGTACAACATGTACCTCCTGACATCTCTGAAGAAATTTCGCGCCACTCCAAAATCCTTGACAAGCAGATGCGGAATATTTGGCGGCAAATGTAGTAGATGCGCTTCCCACCACTCAGCAAAATATTCAGATTAGTTTAATCATGTCGTAATTCCCTAAGGACACATTTCCACCGATTGTTTTCCTAGATTCCTATATTTTCAGCTATATGCAACACGCAAATTTTTCGCGCTAATCTCCAGACGCGTGTGCGTATGCAGCCGGAAATACACTGAAAGATAAAGGACGGCGCCGTGCGGCAGCCAAGTTACTCAAGGCCTGCATCTGCCGCATCTGTTGGTTGTAAATCTACTTGGATGCTACCTGATACCTGATACCTGACACTACTCGGACATGATGCAACTCACCCCGCTCTTCCCTACCCATAGTCAAGCCCCTATATAATATCCCAATCTACTTAAGGTCAGGAATCAGGAGGGCCGGACCATATCGACACCGATGAAGTGGCACGTACCCTAGCGTTCTGGTGACCGTTTTTGTGACATCTTTTCAGGCGTATCGATGACAGTGCTCCAAACAGTAGAAGTCAATCATTCGCGGTGTCAACATTTTACCGTGTCGATATTTTGCGCCTTGATATTTTGCGTATGGATGTTTGCAATGTCGATATTTTTCGAAATCGATATTTGACGCGTCGCAATGCTGTAGTGTTCGCATTTTGCGGGCTTGACATTCTTCCTGCTGATATTTTGTGTGTCGATATCTAGCCTGTTGATATCTAGCGGTCGATATTTTGTCCACCAATATCAAGTGTGCTGATTTTTTTGTAATCCCCTGGACAACTAGTTGGAGACGGCCTGTCTGACGGGGCGCCAAGACGGTCATCAATACCCATGCCGCCGTGATCGTTGGCCACTCCCATGAAGCCTCCCCCTCCCCCTTACATGAACATTCCCAGGACATTCTCCACCATCACCCCGGCAGTTTCCTCCGTGAACATTCCGACGGTCCCTCCATAAACATTCCAATGACACCCTTCGTCAACATTCTCCCGGTTTTCCCTGATGAAGGTTCCGGCGGCTCCCTCTCCTTCCACCCACATTCTAATACCTCCCCCCAGGAGAGTTTCCAAGCCCTCCGCGATGAGCGTCGCGTGATGCCCTCTCCCCGAGCATGATTTAGGGTTGCCATTGTCCGTCCGTTTTGCGCGCTGGGAAGATACGGTGCTGTATTTCACGCCTGATAACGCCTTAATTCTCGGCCGGCTGCAATCTGGCGGCACGCGCTCTCGACTGGCCCGTTCGGCAGCTGCCGACGCGCGAGCTCAGCATGCACGCGGCCCGCTCCCCGGGGGAGGCGGCGCTCATTTGGTGATATGGCCGCGCCGGCGTCCTCCGTCTCCACCCTCGGATGTGGATTTATGCCGGGCATTAGTGTAATTCGGTCCGGGGCAGAATGCGGACCGACCGTCAGTGGTGCCAACGGGCGGTAGGCTGTGGACTGGTGCTAACTAGCGGCAGACAGTGGACAAGTCGTCAGTGGTGCTGACTGCTAACGGACCATGGACCAGTCGTCAGTGGTGCTGACTGGTGACGGACTATGGACCAGTCGTCAGCGGTGCTGACTAACGGCAGACAGTGGACCAGTCGTCAGTGATGCTGACTGGTGACGGACTATGGACCAGATGTCAGTGCTGTGGACCGCTAACAGGCCATGGGCCAGTCTTCAGCGTAACTGCTTGTCACACTGTCCGGATAGGGCCAGCGGAGGAACGAAAGCCGGCACAATTTAACGGAGGAACGGAAGCCGGCACAATTTTGCTGAAGGTTTGCGTGGCACAAGGTATTTTGGACGACTCGGAGCAAAGATAGCAAATTCTACGAAACAACATCGCGTACGAGAAAACGTGCATTTGCCATCACTAGTGGTCCACAGCTTGAGGCACACCCTTAAGCTTATCGGTTTGCCCTGACAAGGCAGAGTGCCGCGTACCCCGCAGCACGTCCTTCAGGCCGTCCCCATCCCGGGCTCAGCTACATGCTACTCCAGCGAGCCGTCCAGCACGAACATGGCCTTGGCGATCTGGCCCTTCTGCAGCTTCTCCACCGCCTGTGGATGCTGCTCGGGCGTGAAGAGCTCTACGCCCAGCTTCTCCAGCTGCAGGTAGCGTGGGAACAGGTCCGCTGCCAGGGCCGTGGCGCGCGGGAACGTGTGCGGGTTGATGATGGCGCCCCTCACCGTCAGTTCGCGCGTCACCAGCAGGTACGGGCTGAGCGAGACGCGGCCCTCGGCCGGCGCCACGCCGAACAGGCACAGCGCACCGCCCATGCGCAGCCAGCCGGCCACCTTCTCGATGGCCGGGCAGTAGGCGCTGCAGTCGATCACCATGTCGAGTCCGCCCGCCGCCAGCTGGCTTTCCGTCAGCGGCTCGAACTCGGCCGCCAGCTGATCGGGCGTCACCGTGCGGAAGCCGAGGCCGAGCGCGTCGACGACGGCGCGGCGCGCCGCCGCCGGCTCGCTGACGGTGACGTTGCGCGCGCCGCGGTGGTGCAGCACGCACGCCGTCAGCACGCCGATGATGCCGGCGCCGAGGATCAGCACACGGCCGCGCTCGGGCGCCGGGCCGAACTGGTCCAGCGCGTGGATCAGGCACGAGAGTGGCTCGCAGAGCGCGGCCGAGCGCAGCGGCAGGCCGGCCGGCAGCCGGTGCATGCAGCGCTCCGGAGCCACGGTCGCCTCCGCCCAGCCGCCCCGCCGCCAGAAGCCCAGCGAGTCGGCGGCGCCGCCGCGCTGGCAGAAGTGCACGCGGCCCAGCTTGCAGACGTCGCACGAGCCGCAGCCCTTGTTGGGGTCGACAGCGACGCGGTCGCCCACGCTGACGGTGGTGACGTCGCTGCCCACCTCGGCCACCACGCCGCTCAGCTCGTGCCCCATCGTCATCCAGCCAGCGGCCATCGGGAACGAGCCGTGCAGGGCGTGCACGTCGGTGCCGCACACGCCGGCGTACGCCACGCGCACCACCACATCGTCGGGCGCGGAGACCGTCGGCCACGGCACTTCGTGCACTTCCAGCCTCTTCTCCGACTGCAGGAACTGGAGCGCCTTCATGGTCAAGCGTCGGCGGCGGACTGAGGCCCCGGCCGCCGGCCGCCGGCGGGAGGGAGGGGCGCAGGCCTGTCCGTCCTCCGTCCCCCCCCCCCTCCCCCTCGCGGGTGTCAATACGGGACGGTCCAGCGGGCGCGTGCAACGCGTCGTGTGCGTCCATAAATAATGGTCAACACATGAGGCGGGTGGGGAACCAAGGTCGACCACTGCCCTGTTCGGCCACAGGACGCTGGTAATGAGGCAATGTTTCCACCGGAATTACCAAATGAAACCATTCCGCCCAACAGTCAGACAACCAAAACCCATCGCCTGTCGACCGCGCTCTTCGAACTGAACGAACGTGGAGCACACACACAGCTGACCACCACTCTTCTTCACCGCCAGCGCCGCATCACCATGTCGAACAGCATTCGACAACCCCTTTATCCACTGCCGATGTACAAACGCATGCGTCCGCCGGAAGCGGTCCCGATAGCTGTCGCGTCGGCCACCCGGGTCCGATTGAGGTTAAATGTGTTGAATTATGTAAAATGACTGCTGCATTATTCATGCCACAGAAATACCATTACCGCGCCGGGTGCGTATTTGATGATGGCGCTCGGTGGGAATGTCAGTGCCTGATATCTAACATCATCATGCCGGTCTTTGAACATTTGGCTTCGAGCTCACCACATTTGCCATGAACCTCTGTGATATTCGTCGTCTGTCTGTTAGGCATTTTGTGACGTTGGGCACGTATCCTTTAAAGGGAAGTTTCGTGGGCTATGCCTCCTTTTCCGGTAACACTGTAGGATCTTATCGTTGACGCATCACTCGGTATGCTCAGTGCCTCTCCAGGGACTGTCACGTGATCTGTAACCACAGTTCAGCAGCATCAGTCTGTGTTTAGATTAAAAAGTGTCCCGCCCGCATCCAAATTAACAGCGTTCATCGGTCACGTAAGTCTTTTGTGTCTTAAAATGTTCAAAACTGCCGGACAACGGATTTTTTTGCCCTCGACACCATCGAAGGATTTCAGTTACAACGCATTCATTCATGCTTTCAAAATGCACAGCGCCCCGGGTCGCGTTCCACCTTTTCACGCGCAGTACCACGCGCTCCCCTTTCCCCGGCAGCCGTTCCGCGCGCTGCGCTGCGGTGCGGTCGGTGCTGTCTCTGCCCTCCCCGCGGTCGGTGGTGCGTAAACGCCCGTCGGCTGTCCGGCCGGGTCAAGAGGTCAGGTCAAGTCAGGGCGGCATTGGTGGGCGGATCGTGGGGTAGTCACGAGAGGTGTCAGTCGTAGTGCTGTTGCTGAAGATGGTTTTGTATTTGCCCATGGCTGTGAACCCACGCCAATGGTCAAATCTAGCTGAAGCATGGAGAAGCAGGGTGCGCGCCGGCGCGAAGGCCTCACATGAGCAAGCGCGCCCCATGGTTGCGTCATGCCCATTTTCCCACCGCAGTTGTAGCAGGGCGTCAATGGTCGACTTTGGTTGAAGAGCTGGTACACGACCAACAGTCGTGAGCGAATTGCAAAGCTGTAGGTTCTCAGCACGCAGACAGACATCGCACTGCCACGTTTAACCGGCTTGGAGGAACCCCCTAAAGCGGGAAGGAACGGAGAAACGCGGAAACGGAATTCCACCATGTAGTCTTCCAGTGCTGTTTCAGACTTGATTGCCCATATGTCTCGGCTACTCTGGAATGTAGCATTTGGGCGCAAGTCAGTGCTACAGTCTGAGCGGCACGTGTGAGCTGACCGATAGCGCGGGTCGTTATCGAGCCGGCCGATCACGGCGCCGCCTCGACCGGAACCCAGATGACCGTGCCCAGAATTTATTTCGCAGCGCAGATGGGGCCCGACCTTAGTGCCGACTGAGACGACACGCCTGTCCCGGCCACGCCCCGCTGACACGATCCAGAGTGGTCTCGTTTCGCGGCCTTCGGTAGTCCAGACGCAGCCGTGTGCGGAAGCGGAGAACGTTGAGTGACGCTGAACAGGCCAGCCGCGGGCTCGGGCCCGACTCAATCCGAGCAGGGGCGGCTTCGGTTCCGACCACTTATGTGCAGAATCAATAGCTGGCTTCAGATGGTCGTTATAAGTGGCGCCCGACTCCACACCTGCGTTTGGCTTCCCCAAAAGACTCAGGAAGTGTTTCCAAAGGTCAGAGCTAACTCCAGCAGGAATCAGCTCCAAACTTATGGCCTTTGACCTCAATGATTGTTTTTAGTATGTTTTGATAAGCTTTTTTGATGTTGCTCAGTACATAAGGTGAAAAGCTGGAATTACAGCAAACCAATCAGCACAAATCTACGACCGAGATCGGCATATCCATACATGCATGCATATATATATATATATATATAATAATATATATATATATATATTATATATATTATATATATATATATTATATATATATATATATGTGTGTGTGTGTGTGTGGGGGTGTGTGTGTGCCACTCTGTCTCTCTCTTCTCTCTCTCACTCACAAACCAACTCCTCTCTATCTCTCTCTCTCTCTCTCTCTCTCTCTCTCCTCCTCTCTTCTCTCCTCTCTCTCTCTCTCTCTCTCTCTCTCTCTCTCTCTCTCCTCTCGTCTCTCTCTCTCTCTCTCTCTCTCTCTCTCTCTCTCTCTCTCTCTCTCTCTTCCTCTCTCTCGCTCTTTGTCCCTCTCTCTCTGGTAGAAGTTGGCAGGACGTCTTCATTCGTGTTGACGTTGTAAAAGACCACGACATAATCAGCTTTAATGGGGTTTTCTTGGCATGGTCGATTGGCCGCATGTTGCGTTTAACCTCGTTCCTATATTTCCATCTCCTGGAAAAGTATAAGATGACTGTCAGCATAGCGCACAGAAGTACGATGGAAGGTTTAACAAGACAAATATATCACACTCAAACACGTGAAACCTTTTCATTCGCTCTGGTGATACGGGATGGTAACTCATGAAATGACAAAAAGAAATAGAACATTCCAGTCTAGAACAAACAATGTTCCCCTGACCCCCTCCCTGGCAGTTTTGTCATCTCCATAACGTTAAAGTGTTGCACGACGTCATTTGCTCATCAAGTGATGGAGTGGCTTCCCTTATGTGGAGTGATTCAAACACCATAAGCAAACGCTTTTATGACAGGTGCTTAGTATCTTTGTATTTTCAGTGAGGTCTCTTCGAGTGACTTGGCTTTAGTGTTTTTCTTACATGCGTTCTTGAATGGCTCCTATCTGGCTCTATCTGGAAATGGCTCTATCCAGACGTTTAATCACACCGACGCGAAAGACTCATTCAACAACGCATGAAAGAAAACACCATAGATAGGCTTCCCGAAGATAATTCGCCAGTAACGCAATGCTATTAAGGATCGGTCACGAACAACGTTTGCTTGTGGTGTTTGAATCCCTCCACATCAGGGAAGCCGCTCCATCACTTCATAAGCAAATGAAGTAATGTGCTACTTAAACGTTGAGGGGATGTATACATATAATATATATATATATATATATATATATAT